>NC_137111.1:46494625-46607125 GCF_949357685.1 Gobio gobio
GCATCTTAGTCAGCACTCATTGGCTGTGGTTATAAGGAGCATCTAAACTTGACCTCCTGCACTAAGCGTGAGCATACACAGGTGTGGTGTTAGCGCTGTTTGACAGTAATGAGCTTTGATTTCTACACAAAATGATAAACGTGGACTGTACCGGTGGCAAGAAGGTTATTGCATGACCTTTTTCAGGCATTTTCAAGGACATTATAGTACTAGTGATACTTTGCATTAGGGTTATTATCATTAACTAAAACTAAAGCCAAGTATAAACTCTATAATAGAGTTGCCTTGCTACTCTAGGATTAATGCACTGGCATTTAATAATCTACAAAGCTATCTTTTGACTTCATAAAATAGATTTTAATCTCTTTTTCCCTGGTTGAATAAAAGTTTTAAATAAATAAAACCAACTCAAAATAAAATATTAAATATTTGAAATTTTCATTTTGTTTAACTTGAGGAGGACTAAAATGACTAAAACCTTAATAAAATGTATAAAAACTATAGATATTTAAAAAAGAATAACAATGACAAAAACACCTAACAAAATAAAGGTTAAAAATAAATAAATAAAAAACATTAAAAAAACATTTTGTACAGTTTAACTTGAATGACTAAAATAAAAATCTTTTTTAATGTCTATAGTTTTTATTAATTTTTATTTTAGTAATTTTAGTCATTCAAGTTAAACTATACGAAAATGAAAATTTTGCAAAATTTTAATGTTTTTTATTCATTTATTTTTAACCATTATTTTGTTGTGTTTTGTCATTGTTATTCTTTTTCAATGTCTATAGTTTTGATTCAATGAAAAAAACACAACAAAATAAAGGTTATAAATAAAATAAAATACATTTTGTTAACTCTAAACAAATTTATTTCAGTTTTAGTCATTTTAGTACTTAAAGTTAAACAAAAGACATTTAAAAAAAATTAATTTTCGTTTAGAGTTAACGAAAATGTTTTTTATTTATTTCGAACCTTTATTTTGTTGCGTTTTTGTCATTGTTATTCTTTTTTAATGTCTATAGTTTTTTATTTTTATTTGAGTAATTTAAAATTTTGAATAAGTTAAACTAAATGAAAATTTAAATTTTGTAAAATTTTATTATGTTTTTTATTTATTTATTTTTAACCTTTATTTTGTTAATTGAAGTACTGAAATTACAAAAAAAATCAAATTTTATAAAAACTAGACATTAAAAGAAAAACAATGTCAAAACACTCAACAAAATAAAGACTATAAAAAAATCAAAACCCTTAAAATATTTAGTTTAACGATGTACTAAAATGACTAAAACCCAAATAAAATTTATAAAAACTATAGAAATAACAATGACTAAAACACACAACAAAATAAAGGTTAAAAATAAATAAATAAAAAAAACAATACAATTTTACCAAATTAAAATTTTCATTTAGTTTAACTTATTCAAAATTTTAAATTACTCAAATAAAAATAAAAATGAATAAAAACTATAGATATTAAAAAAGATTAACAATAACAAAAACTCACAACAAAATAAAGGTTAAAAAACCATTAAAAACATTATGTATTAAAAAAAAATATATATTTTCATTTAGTTTAACTAAAATGACTAAAACCAAAATAAAAATTAACAAAAATGATAGACATAAAAAAAAAATATGTCAAAAACACCCAACAAAATAAAGTTTATAAATAAATAAACCCATAAAAATGTTAATTCAAAATAAAATATTAACCCTTTAAGTACTAAAATTAGTGAAACCGAAATAAAAATAAAAATAATAAATGTTAAAATTAATGTTATCACCAAAACTTTAACTAAAATAAAAAAGCAAAATATAAAATTAAAAAACATTTAAAAATATTAATAAAAACTCTAATTGTGGGGATGTGAATGTTCATTTAGTATTATTTATGTACTTCTTATTTATATATAATTACCTGTCACACTAAAGGAGGGCAACAGCACACTATCGACACACACACACACACACACATACACACGTCCACCAAACACATTCTGAGTCTCATCAATAAGAAATGAAAGGTCTGTCACTTCAGGAGAGGCGAACACAAAAACAGACGCATTAGAGTTTATTTTGGTGAGTGAATCTTTGCAGAAACCCAGAGACGAAGCACAGCAAACACACAAAACCTAATTTCTGAAAGCCTTCTGTCACCTGCTCACATTCTCCGCTCCATTTACTCCTCCTATAATTACATCTCCTCCTATAGGCAAACATTTCACCCAACAACAAGTTCCCCGGGAAAGAAGCGGGAGCACTACAGCATTAATGGATGTAACCGGCTTCTGAAACAACAGCGAATCCTGTCAACTCGCACCCTCAGCACTCATTACAGATGCTACTGCACCACGCTACTCACTGACAGGGACATTATACCGCTTTTACACAACATTTATAAATTAATAGAAATAATAAAGATGTTCTACACCCCAAAATAGTCAAAATTTTACGTTTTCTAGGCTCTCAAGGCAGTTTTTTTGTTGCTGTGCCTTTAAGGGTGCGTTCACACTTGTAGTTCGGTTTGTTTGGTCCGGACCAAAAAACAAAAACAAAACATATAGTCCTGGTCCGCTTAGCGTTCACACTGGCATTTTTAACAGCGAACCTAAAGTTACCGAACCAAAGGCATAGGGATACGGTCTAGAGATGCTCCGATCACCAAGATCATGCCGATCACAGAATGGCAAGGGAATGGCAATCTTTTATCTATAATCTTGCAGAGTTTGCACCATTTGTAGAAATGAAACCAACTCTAAATTAACTGAGTCAAGATCTTGAAGAACCACCAAGTGTTTATTTTAGAAAATGAGATAACTTAAGGCTACTGTAGGCCATCTTTCCCAAATAAATGTATATAATAAATGTATATAATTATCTCACCTAAATATTTGATCATGCAGTGCATTTTTGTTTTTAAAAACAAATGTTCAGGTAGGTCTAACATTAGTATTGAGATAAGAAATACTAAAGACATTTAATAAGAAATCAAATGTAAATTAATATTGGTCTTCCCTGAATAAATTAAATTAGATTAATCCTTACACTTAAGGTTGCAAAAGTTAGTCATTCAAGAGCAGTGAGTGTCATAAAGGTTCATCAAACAACACAAGACAAAGAGAAACTCAGAGACAGCAGCAGTTTATTCGACAGCTGTCACTTTAAGAGCGAACACGGATACGGTTATATGCAGCTGCACAAACGTTCACTCGCGAGTCACGACGAGGTTTACGTGCACACTCGTCAAGACGGTCATTTATGCCGCGTTCCAGGCAACCCGTAACCCGTGTTTTTCCAACCTTCTACCCGTGAAAGTGGACTGGAACGGCAGTCAAACCTGTGACTTCCCACCCGTGAACTCGTACTAGATCGATGTACTCCCAGTTACGAGTTTTGACGTCACATAGCCCGCGAAGCAACAATGGCAGCCCCCTACAGATGCGGTGTTTATGAAACAAATATACAAATAACGTAAAATAAAAGGTATAACAGCTTTTCTTGCCGTCTGCGCTGTTTTTCTCCTCCGTTTCCCTCAAATAAGTAAGGAGTAAGCACCTTTGCCGATAGAAATGATTGTAAATGAGCCTACACCCCGTACTGTCCGCCACACTTTGTTTACATCAAACTACCACACAATTCCTTGCGCTCAGGCAGTTTGGCGTGACTTTGCCTGGAACACTACAAAGTCGTGAGTCGTGGTTTGAAGTTGTAATTTACGGGCTCAAAAACCTGCCTGGAACGCAGCATTAGTACATACATTTGTGTGTATCTGACCATTTCAGCGCAATTTGTACTCGCAAGCTTTTTGTGAGATGGCCTGTGTGTGTGTGTGTGTGTGTGTCTCCAGACCGTGCGCGCGAGTGCGGTTTGAACACTGGCAAGACTTAAAAATAAATGCAAATGATAAACTTTAGTGACGATGCGACACTGCCTCGATTGTGCAAAGTGGCAAATCCTGTGTCAACTGAGCAGCTCGATTTTAGTGTATATGCGATGCGCTGATGTGAAGCCATTTGAGCATTTTGAAAGGGAGAGAGAGCGCGCGCGCACGCGGTGATTCTGACGAAAAGAGGTAGTCTCGGTCCGGGCGCTCTTTGTGAACTTACGTCCCACAAAAAGTTTTCAAATGACTGCGTACGTTATTTAATATAGAAATATGAATTGTACCTCACCTTCAGCATTATAATTATTTTACCGCTGGAAAGAGAATGAGACGGTGTCGCTGCATGTCATGCCCCAGCTCTCACGGCAGGTGCGGGTTTATGTGTCGTCAGCTGCGATCGGTTCATGAGATCGGCCTTTTTGGAGACTGCCGATCAATCATCCCAAAGCGATTATCGACCGATCGAGATCGGTTGCCGATCAATCGGAGCACCCCTAATGTGGTCACAACCTGATTGGTCGGCTTTTAGGGCGTATATTTCGCGACGGAGCTGCTTACCGAACATTCAAAGCAATGCTGTGTGCTGGATTAAACACCATCATTTGGTTTTATTTTTACCAGCTGAGAACTCACGAAGAGCTCATCAAATGTTCAAAACATTCAGAACAGCAGCAGGATTTCCTCCGTTGAGGCACTTTACCTCCTCGCTGCTCCACGTTTGCCCTCTACTCATTTTGGACACACCGATCTCTCCACGTCGTTAAATCAGCTGACTTGTAGCGTCGCATCTTGTGACATCACGTCCTGTTTTTGGTTTGTTTACATGTCTTTGGTCTGTGTTGCATTCATATATCAATCGAACCGCACCAGATTTGGTTTGGAAGCGGGCCGAGACCCGTCTCTTTAGCGTCTCGCTCCGCTTGTTTGGTGCGCTCCAGGGTTCGGATGTGTTCAAATGAACCGCGCTAACCGAGCAATCGCACCAGGGTTCGTTTTAATCCAACCAAACATGACAAGTGTGAACACACCCTAAGGGCGTTTTCACACCTGAAAGTCTGCACCAAGGTCCGAACCGAAGTTCATGTTTTGATACATTTTATACATTCGGTTAGTTTTGGTTTGGTTTCACATTGCAATTATGCGAGCGCACTAAAGAACTTTACATGACACACTTGTGTCCTGTCGTCATCTTCTGTGTGGGAGGCATCTGGACATTGATTGGTTTGTAAACGGACGTGCGTCTGACGTCAGCGTCTTTGACAAGTTGAATGAACGGTCGCATATCGTTGCCACTATTGAACAGTGCGCACTGCTTGACTATTTTCTTTTCGTTACGTTTAAAAGTGGACATTTCAAGCTTTATATACACATATTTCTCATGTTTGTGAGAAGTAGCTGCTGAGTTTCGGTTTATTTGAGACGCGCTCCAGTTCATGTGTAAAGCATGTGATCGCTCCCGCGATTATTGTCTGCTATAGACTATTTGCTTCTTATTTATTAAATCCAGGCAATTATCTGATTAAACGTTGATTAAAATTAAGATACAATTTATACAAAATGAAATTCACATTAAAGAAAGGCTTTCTAAGCAAAATCATACAAAATTTCTTTCAAAATTATTTCTGACCTTCTGTCTTCTGACATATTGCGCATCTTTTCACTTTTCATAATCAATATAGCCGAGATGAAGTTTAAAAATAACATTATAATATTTAAACATAAACAGGAACTTCCTGTAAATGGTCTGAAAGTACGAACCATACAGAAAATGCTTTCACACTGGAAACTAACCGAACCTTTGTCCAGTTTGATCCGGACCGAGACTACCTCTTTTCATCGGACCAAATTTCGTCTGTTTGGTCCGGACCGTGGTACAGGGGAGGTTTCACACCTGTAATTTTGATTTGGACCAAACTGAAAAGTCAGAAAATCCGAACCAAACAAGGTAGGTGTGAAAGCGCCCTAAGACTCCTATATAGATGAGACGTATTCTGTACTTAGTAATTAAAATGCATGTGTAATTCTTCAGGCTGCAAACTATAAACACCTCAACAGGTTACATTTTCAGTTTTTTGACTCAAGACATGTAAACTTGCAAATGCAAGTTGTAACTGGTCTCGGCGGTCTAATGGTGCGTACACACCGGACGCGATTCGCGCGAATGATTTACATGTTAAGTCAATGCAGAGACGCAAAATGGCATTCTGCGACGCGATTCGCGCAAATTACGCGTATTGTGCGTTTTGAACGCACAATTCGGGCGAATCGCGGGAATCATGCGAATCGCTCAAGTTGAAAAATCTGAACTTTGCCGGATATTCGCGCCGCGTTAACCAATCAGGAGCTTGGAGAAAATCTGTATATTAATATCTGGTTCAGACAATATGATTATCACTGTGATAACATTAAATTACATGAAACACAACCCAGTCTCTTTTTGTTAAATGCAAGTTTATGTATGATCAATAATACAAAAGTATAAGTAATGTATAACAAGCTATACATGAAATAAAGCAAACAATTCAGTCAAACATTCAAAGTCAGTGCTAGTAGGCTAACGTTCCAACGGTAACGTACAGTTATAGCCTAAAAATAAAAAAGTAATGAAACCTCTCTTTGCCCTCAGCCTAAACGATTTGCCAGGGAACAAATTATAGATCCATGAGACCAAAGATCGGCCGTTACAAGACGAATTATAGCTCGAGACGCCACAGAGACATCAGAGCCAGCGGCAGACGGCAGAAGGACTGGCCGAGGAAAGGTTACTCTCGCCGGGGTTAATGAGCGCTGCTGATCCGCTGGAGCTCACAACTCCGAAACGCCAGATAAAATGTTCAAATAGGCACTCTTTAAATAAATAAACCACAGATTTGAGCTTTAAACAACTACATTATCGACTGAAAAAGTCTTAAAACTACGTTTTGTCACACATTAACAGTAGATTTTAACAAAAAAAGACATGTAAACACAGCCCATGTCAGCCATTTCTCAACGAGACGAGCCGCTGGCAGAAGCCCCGCCCATGACGCAAATTTGCGTCTGTTGTGCAGTGAATGTCACACGCGATTCACGCAAATTTCACGCGCGAATGAAGTGAGTAAACCCAAAATGTTCAAGCATCCACCTTTGCGTGATTAGCGCAAATTATTCGCACGAATCGCGTGCGGTGTGAACGCCACATAACAGCGCTTGTCAATGTCAAAATGACTGCGTTGGCCAATCAAATCAAAGGAGGCGGGGCTTTGCTAATTAGAGAAGCCAGGCATTAATTCCAGTGTGGCGCTTCAGTTGCAATGCGAAGCTAAACATTTAGGGCCCTATTTTAGTGATCGGAGCGCATGGTCTGAAGCTCATGGTGCATTTGCACTTAGGTCCGAATCCACTTTTGCTAATTTAAAAATGGGAAAAATGGTCGGCGCGTCCGGCTCATGGTCCAAAAGGGTTGTACCTCGTCTCAATGAGTCATGGGTGTGTTTTGGGCGTAACGTACAATAAATCAATCAGAGTCTCATCTCCCATTCCCTTTAAAAGCCAGCTGTTGAACTTCTATAGGCACACGCGACAGCGCTTCAGAGCGGCTCAATCCATCAATAACACACATTTATGAACTAATGTTGAGGAATAATGACAATTACTTTAGACGGTTGTTACTGCATATTTTATCTCCCTCATCTGAACTTGAATGAGCAGACGCAGACATTTCAAAATAAGAGTCCCGAGTATTTAAGAGTATTTCGAGCTTGTTTATAATTAAAAGTCACACATTATATACGCTTTTGGTTACACAATAAACTGTATTTAATTTCATTCCCATTTAGAGTCAGGAGGAAAGACTAAGAACAGTATTTTGACACAAATAAAGTATCAGGGTTATAATAGTTCACTAAAACCATTAAAATATATTAATTACTTGAAATTAAATAAATGTTAACTGAAATTTAAAAAAAAGAAACCAACTTATCTGAAGCTTTAGCTTAACCTGATATACTAACTAAAACAGAAGTACAACATTATAAAAACTATATATATGTTTAAAAAAAAAGAAAAGAAAAGTGAATTGAGCTCTTTCGTGTATTTTTGCGCTTGAACGCATTATGTCAAAATGTTGGTTTTGACATGTATTTCAGTATCAGTCGGTTATGTAATGCTTCTAATATGATCTAATATGACTTCTGACCTGTAATGTTGCCTGAATTATAAATCATACACTGTATGTTTGTTGGCCAGAGGAGAACTGGAGCCTGGTTTCTCCCAAAGTTTTTTTTTCTCCATTCTGTCACCTGATGGAGTTTTGGTTCCTTGCCACTGTCGCCTCTGGCTTTTGACTTGCTTAGTTGGGGACACTAAATATTCAACTATATTACTGATCTGCCTGCAATGACACTAGAGGTCGACCGATTCATCGGTTTTGCCGATTAATCGGCACCGATAGCTGATTGGTGGAACAATCGGTTATCGGCAAAAACCCACACCGATTGCTGGAGCGGCTGAGACGGGTGCGCTGTCTTTACACAGTACAAGAGCTCTGAGAAGGGTCTGCTGGCAGTATATAGCACGAGAGTGGCCTCTAGAGGCCAAATAAAAACTCACTGACGCCTTGAGTTTACATTCAAACGTGAGGCTGAACACTGACACAGAGAGCACTCACACATCAGATGCACGTTTAAAACACAACAGTGAAACGGTATGAATACAGAACACTATAGTACTTGTTGCCAAATCATTATAAAGTAATTCATTTCTTGACTAGATACTGCATTAACAGGTAAAGAACAGCAATGTGTATGTTTGTCAAGAGGACGCTAACATTAGCAGTACCTCAAGCAGCTTAAACAATGTGATAAAAACACACGCAAGTCGACCCAAATATTGCATATATAAAATGAGTGATGTGAGAAAGCAAACTGTATCGTCATGCTGCCGACAGAAACATAAACAAAGCAGAAATGCATTCGTTTTTTATTAGATAATCTCCTTCTAAAAAAGCAGACTGTCTGGATTTATATGAAAAGGTAACACTACAATAATATTCCATTTGTAACATTACCTAAGGTTAATAAATGCTGTGGAAGTATTGTTCATTGTTAGCATGTTAATTTCAACATTAAATTGAGTTTTAATTTTTATCTGGTAATCTTGGTTAATGCACTATGAACTAACATGAATAATCAAGGTATAATTGTATTGCTCATATTAATACGAGCTGTAAAAATGTATCATAATGCTTATAGTTCATGTAAGCTATACATCCTTGCTGCATAGGGACTTGTACGTGCATGAAATGTACATGCATGTTTCTAGGTTATAGGTAAAGAAACAAATTTGACCTGTAATATTTTAATGTTTCAATTATTTTCTGAAGAATTTGTTCTGTTAGAACTTCTCATTTTAATATTCATATTTCTATGTTTTTAATTTAGCACATTTTCATGGATCAGTACTGTTTTTTTATTTCTTGTTATAAAGTTCAGCACTGTTTTACTTATGTTTTTTCATCCGGTATCCATTTTAAAAACTATCGGTCGATTAATCGGTTATCGGCAAGTGCGGTCCAACCTAGTTATCGGTAAAATCCACTATTGGTCGACCTCTAATTGACTATATGAGAACTGGATGGCATCACTGTTTTCTCCAGAGCGGCTGTACAGCCGAATCAAATTCTGCATTATTTACCTGTTATCACTGTGAAGCTCCTTTGAAACAATCTGCATTTTATAAATCGCTACATAAATAAAGTTGACTTGACTTGTAAACACAATAACCTGCGTTCTGTCGGCTTATTGAAGTGTGCATGTGTTACTTGCATTGCTGTGTTATTGATTTGCATGCAAACTGGTAAATTAGGTTTCAATTTCAATAAAACAGATTTTTGGTAGTTATCATCGTATGTAAACATGCTCATTTCCTACGAATCAAGTTTTATGTGAGCTTTTTCCATCCATTTAGGAATTGGTTTCTGAAAGTGAGATGATGACAACAAGTCTTTGTTTTTTGCACAAGCTGGGACAAAGACTCATGTTTAAAAATACCTTTTAATATGTGGAAATATATTCCTAATTACGCAAGCACCAACCCAACCGCAAACTATAACCCTGACGTGACAAGTGACGCACGCAAACCCTTTTTCTTATGCCCAAAACAGTGATTTGATGGCAGGTATGTGGCAAATATGTGTGTCAGCATGTTATTACCCCGGTAGGAAGACAAGCTAATAAGACCCTATCAGGAGCAGCCCGTTCATGTCAAAGATCTTTTGTGTTCTGTATCATATTCACCCGCTTTGCATATTTAGCATCAACGCTCAGCCTATCATTAGCTCACAATCTCTCTCATCCCGGCACAAAGGCGCAGACCAGGCGAGCTCTTTGTTGAGCAAAATGTGTGTGTGTGTCAAATTAAGCAGACGAGTGTAATCCCTGTAACGGGCAGGGGCGAGAGCTGGCGAGAGTCCCGTTGGCTGTCAGCCGCCTTCCCCTCCTGTTGTTGGACGCGTAGGGAACCGAATAAATGACAGACCACCGCCCGCAATCTCCATCCCACACGTATCCTCATGGGAGGACAGAACGGCAGAGCCAAGTTGAGAAGATTTGAATGTGCATCTGGTCATTATCGCCAACTAGTCAGGCGATACCAGAACGAGAGCAGTGCGTTACCAGTGAATTTACACCAGCGACGCGAGCCAGACACTTTGACAGCTTTCCATTTTGTAACCATTAAACACTGGATGAATTTCACAAAACATGTCAAACTAGTCTAGATCATATTGCACCTCAAAGACAAAAGGAATAAAAGAAGAAAAAAGTATCATTTGCATAAAGAAAACGAAGCCCATTGTAGGATATTTAACATCGTTGAATATAAAACTAAATCAACACAGAAAAATTCATTCATACATTATTTATTCATTATTCATTATATTATTTGGCAGGATTTGTACACTGAATTTAATTTATGCTGATTTTACATTAAAAAAAATGTGTCTGAATAGGATTATTTTCATTAATGTAAAAAGAGATTAAATTATATTTTGCATGATAAAAATTAAGCCTTTTGCAGGATAATTAACATTACTGAATATAGAGCTAAATAAAAAAAAAAATATATATATATATATATATATGAATATATTTTAATATAACATATTATAAAAAAAAATTACTATAATATATTTTTTAATGAATATATTTCAATATAATATTTTTTATTATATATTTTTAAATTAATATATTTTAATATAATATTATATATATTAAACAAAAAGGATTTTCACTAATATAAAATATGAATATATTGAATATACAGCTAAATAAAAAAAAAAAAAATAAAAAATAAAAAAATATATATATATATATATATATATATATATATATATTTTTTTTTTTTTTTTTTTTTTTTTCATTCATTTAAAATGTAAAATTATATTTTGCATAATAAAAATCAAGCATCAGGATAATTAACATTATTGAATATAAATGTATCAATATGAATTAAAATAATATAAATAAATTCTGGGGTATTCATACATTATAAAAGTATTTGTACAAATAATTTATGATCATTTTAACTATATTAAAAATATAAATAGGGTTAATTTTCTTTATGAACATATTAAAATATTATGCATATATTATAAATGTTTTATTTGTAATATATACTAAAAATAAATACTAAATATAATTTATATATTTACATTTTTTTAATACAAAAATTGCAAAAATTGCTTTATTTTGCTTTGTTTTCTTTTCTTTATGAACATACTATAATATCATGCATATATTTACATATTTATTTGTACTATATATGTATATATACTAAAAATAATTTATGCTGATTTTATTTTTTTTAAATACAAAAAATTTAATTTTTTTTATTTTCTTTATGAACATTTAAAAATATTATTATAAATATTTCTTTCTTCTGATCAGATTTTGCGAGATTCACCCGGTTGCGTTTAATTCAACGTAATAAATATCAAAAGTGCTGTTTTTATATTACACTCATATAATAAGGATTCAATGCCAAGGGAAATTGTAAACTGTAATGTGGTTGAAAACACAATTTAGAGAGACACTGGCAGCCAATGTGAGGAATAGAGATATCCACTCTATATAAATCAATACTGAAGCCTACAAAACTTATGAAGAAACACATGAAGAAATGGCTCCCCCCTGTGCCAGCAGAACTGTAGTAAACTGTGAATCCTCAAGGTCTGGGTTCTTGTTAGTGGTGTCTCTCGTTTGTGTGATGGTGTTACTCACCGTACTGGGCTTCTCTCTCCTGCAGCTCCAGTTTGATCTGGTTATGTTGCTCCTCCATGCGGGTCAGATCGTGTCCACTTCCTGTGCCCAGCGCCTGCAGTTTCCTCACCAGCCCCTCCAGACGATCTCTCTCTCCGTACACACTCCTGATCTCTGCCTTCAGTTCTTTTGCACTGCTGAAGTCATTTCCTGCAGCAAGAAAAAAAACAGATGCATGCAAATGTACATTAAAGTTGAAAAACATCAAGTTCAAAAAGCCAACAGAAGTCATAGTAATATCTATAGGCCACTTTGGCATGTCATATTCAGCATACTATGATTTGGGACACTCGTCACACACTGTATAATACAGACAGCAGTCTTAAAAGAGGTGTTTACAACCTTTTTCTGAAGAGAAAGCAATTTGCCACGATGAGTGTTTTCATCATGTTGTCATGTGCTGGTGTGTTTATACGTGGTATTTGAGTGCAAGTTCGTATTGGTATTTGGGTTTGTTCGAGTATGAGTTAAGAGGAATATTGATGCTTGACTTAGCAAACATGACTGTTTAAGCATTTCTGTAGTACCGTCGACATTGGCGGAACTAGACTTTTATACATGGGGTGGCCAAGGCTACTTAAGGGGGTCCATAGACCGTGAAAGAATATCATGTGTAATTTGTTTTCATTGTTTTGACCGATGTAACATTGCATTCTAATAAGTAAACAACCAAAATTGTAGAAATTTCACAATTCTTGATTCCAACGAATATTCTACAGCAAAAACTACAAGTGGCTACATAAATGTAAACCATTATTGAATACAAGTGAACAGTCAGCCATAAAGTGAGAACAGTGCTAAGAACTAGAAAAAAAAGTTTGTTGAGACAAACTTTAAGTTGGCTTGAGAAAGCCTGACCAGAAAGTTTGAAGAAGTTTAAAGAAAAAGTTAGATTGATAGATTAGTTGAAAGAAAATAAAGATTAGTTGAAAGAAAATAAAGATTAGTTGAAAGAAAATAAAGATTAGTAGAAAGAAAGAAAGAAAGAAAGAAAGAAAGAAAGAAAGAAAGAAAGAAAGAAAGAAAGAAAGAAAGAAAGAAAGAAAGAAAGAAAGAAAGAAAGAAAGAAAGAAAGAAAAGAAAGAAAGAAAGAGAGAAAGAAAGAAAGAAAGAAAGAAAGAAAGAAAGAAAGAAAGAGAGAAAGAAAGAAAGAAAGAAAGAAAGAAAGAGAGAAAGAAAGAAAGAAAGAAAGAAAGAAAGAGAGAAAGAAAGAAAGAAAGAAAGAAAGAAAGAAAGAAAGAAAGAAAGAAAGAAAGAAAGAAAGAAAGAAAGAAAGAAAGAAAGAAAGAAAGAAAGAAAGAAAGAAAGAAAGAAAGAAAGAAAGAAAGAAAGAAAGAAGGATTAGTTAGAAAGAACGAAAGGAAGAAAGAAAGATGGATTATTTAGAAAGAAAGAAATATATTGGATGGATGGATGGATGGATGGATGGATGGATGGATGGATGGATGGATGGATGGATGGATGGATGGATGGATGGATGGATGGATGGATGGATGGATGGATGGATGGATGGATGGATGGATGGATGGATGGATGGATGGATGGATGGATGGATGGATGGATGGATGGATGGATAGATAGATAGATAGATAGATAGATAAAAGCTTAATTGAGTATCAATGGCTTCTAGCAGTTTAAGTTAAACAGTTCAAACAGTCATGAACCTTTGGTCAATGAAAGTCTATGGGATTTTTATGATATTTAATATTAATTTTTAGGAAAACCGTGAGTTAGAAAAGATATAGCAACTCGAGTCAGAACAGCTTGAAGGTCTGAGCCAAGTTTGGAGTTTGTAGAGTTAAAGCTCTAGGAGGAGATAGAGTCCGAAATTTGGGTAAGAAAAATAATAATAAGTTTATTAGGATTTCAGTAAGTTGGCTTTCTCAAGCCAACTTAATTAAGTGATTTAAATGAATGGTAAATGGACTGCATTTTATAAAGCGCTTTCAACAGAGCATGGCCATCCAAAGCGCTTTACATATTGCCTCACATTCACCCATTCATACACTGATGGCGGTGTCATCGTGTACAGCAAACAAGCTAAAAACACAAAAATAAGATGGCGGGGATCGAACCACAAATCTTCTGGTTTGTAGACAACCTGTATGAACCCCTGAGCCACTGCCGCCCCTATGAAGATTCAGGTCTAACAGTATTTCAGGTACAGAAATTGCAGAGGTGGAAAGTAACGAATTACATTTACTCGCGTTACTGTAATTGAGTAGTTTTTCTGTGTACTTCTACTTTTTTAAGTAGTTTTAAAAATCTGTCATTTTACTTTTACTTAAGTATTTTTTGTTTGAAGTATTGTACTTCGTTACATTTTAAACCACATCCGTTACTGAGTAAAAATAAATAATACAAACCGCGATCCGGAAACGACTGCATTGAACTGAAGGCGGGAGAAACACGCAAAAATCACAAAAAGATGAGACGGACGGACAAGACAGACGTCAGACCCAGCTGAAAGCGAAACGCCGTTGTGAACCCCTGGATAGTATGGAAATGCTTTGGATATAGACAAAAAATAGCCAGGTGTTGTCCTGGAGCAAATCAAATTAGCAAAAAAATGTTGATGCAAAGGAAGAAACACATAACATGTTCGGGGACACCATCCCTCTGTGCGGATAAAGGTAACGTTACGTTTATAACTTAAGGCCGAATGATTTCTGTGATGCAGAGGGAATCCCGGAATCCAGACATGACATTTTAATTTACAGTAACGTAAAACACGCAAACGGATGGATGGATGAATACATCGAAAATAGAGCTGTACAATAAATCAAATCACGACATGCATGGTCTGTGAATATTAAAGCTCAAAACACTGCTATTTAAATATATAATCTGCTTGTTCTGTCTCTGTGTGAATGAGCAGCGCCGTTTCTCCTACTAGCCTACATACTCAAGTACGCAATGCTTGTGGTGATTAACGTCCCACAAACCATATTTGGACATGAACATATCCAGAGCTGATCTGAGACCCCCTAATGAACATTTTCATCATTTTATTTGATTAAAAACCATTGTCAAATACACTCTGAAACAGGTCAAAATAAACGTTTGGTTTAGATGAAATTGTGACAGAAAATATATCACTATTGTAGGCCTACAATAGAATACTTGTCAAAATAATAATATTAATAACAAAAATAATAATTCATAATTTCAACATTATGTAAAAATATATATTTTTAAATCCATGGTTTAATTTAGTAAAACTGTTTTGCAGCGCTTTGCCAAAAAATGAAAGGATAAAAGTTTGTTACATTTTACCACCGTTTTGGTAGGATAATGTATTTGTATTCAATCATAAAAAGAAAATTTCATAGGACTCTATTTTTCTTAAAGTTGTTAATCGAATTCATAATAATTTATTTAATTTAGTTTGTTAGACATGTTTTATTGAAATTTTAATAAAACAAATTTTTTTTAAATGTTTTCCATTAATTTAACGACATTTTACTGGTGATAATAACCATAATTTATACATACAGTTTATTTATTAAACAATTAATACAGTGATGCTGTGAAACGGATGTTTTCATATCGTGAAAACCTCATTCTATTACAACCCTACACAGGAGATTCCCTACCCCGCTGTTAAAAAAAGTAACTCAGTAACAGAGTACATTTTAAATCAACTACTTTTTACTTTTACTTGAGTAAATTTTTAGACCGGTACTTTTACTTGTACTTAAGTAAAATTTTATTGAAGTAATAGTACTTTTACTTGAGTAGAATATTTTGTTACTCTTTCCACCTCTGAGAAATTGAATAATCAAACATAAAATAACTTGGCATAATCTTCACTGTATATGAATTCAATATAGATGAATGCATGTTAAAACTACAAAAGTTATTCAGTAAAGATCAGTGGGTGTGATTTTTTTCTTTTGTTCTTTGATTAACTTTAATGACAGACTGAAGCAGGTGCGGTCACTTTTAGACCAAATGCACAATGTTGAATCCAAAATCCGATTTCATCCGAAGACATAGCCGACTGTATTAACTATGATACTCGCTATTTTTGGCATACCTTTGTGCATATTTATCCATTCAAGTGCAAGACGTGCTCTCTGTTTTCGTGCTATTGATGAAGCGGCATATGTCGCGCACCAGATGTGTCGCGTTCTCATGTTCAAGCCGGCAATGCAAAACGGTGAATCTAATCACCATACAGGCAAAAAGGTTGACTTCAAGAATGAAAATCGATGTGTTTTGCTGTAAAACTGCACAAACGGAAACAAAAAAAGCGCAAACTATATAACATCTTTCCATAAACACAGACTTTACACAGAAAGAAAAATCCTTAAATGTCTATACACACTCTTCCATGCAGCCTAGAGTGAAGTGAAGTCCTTATACATTAACAACGTTTTAAGACAAATTGCGTAGAAATAGAGACAGAGCGTATTTAGGCCACGCCCACACCGGGGGGGAAAACAATCCAATGCTCTCCATTGACTTTGCATTGCGGGAGGCTGCATCCTTGTCATTTCTGACTTATAACAAAAAACAGAACAATGTCTAAAAGCTGATATGTGACAAAGTGTACAGCAAACAAGCTAAAAAACACAGAAGTAAGTTTTTATAAGCTGTCGACCCAAAAAAAATGAGACTTTAAGGAAACAAAAGTGGATAAAGGCAGTAAAACGTGACGCTTCAGCAGGAAGAATGGGTAAATTTTGGGATCCTGACACTCAGTATGCCTATGTGTGCAGTAAATATGTTGTCACTGTTCCAAAGTCAAATATCCAAATGTCAGTTTTATATATTATATTTCCTGTCACTGATTATGTCCCCCTCTAGTGGGTGTGGCTCTCAGTGTAATATAACGTGTCTCAGCGCTCTGTCTCAATGGCCTGTATCCACTTTTTTGTCTTTAAACGCTCGTTTTTTGGGTCAATAGCTTATAAAAACTTCTGGGTTTTTGGTTGTGGGTTTTGTTTAGCTTGTTTGCAGTTCACTTTGTCACATATCAGCTTTTAGACATTGTTCTGTTTTTTGTTATAAGTCCGAAATGACAAGGAGGCGCTTCACGCAATGCAAAGTCAATGGAGAGCGTCCGATTGTTTCCCCCCCGGTGGGCGTGGCCTTCAAATTATGACGCGTGTCGCTCTGTCTCTATAGAAGACTATGAATGACGGTGCAGGATTGTTAACAACTCTGCGCTCCTGCGCAACCCCTTGTATTATTAATCATCTGTTTGGCAACTAACTTTAATATTCTCTTAACACTCAGCGTTAATACATGAACAATGTGCCGCGCCACCGCACGTCAAAATACACGCTTCTTTCAATAGGAGGTGATGTGGAAGTAGCGACTAGCGATCTAAATTTTGGGGTGGCCAGTCAGATGCCAGGTCCAGCCTGTAGTGCCACCGTGGACACCCCTCTGGCTCCACCACTGACTACCAAGTATATTCGGTATCGGTACCCACTAATAGGCAACTGCGTTCAGTCGCTTCAGTGTTTATCTAAGCGCAGGGCTCCAGACTGTAGCTGAATATATACGATATATAATATATATGAATATATTACTCCTGCATGTTCTCTGTCTCTGTGTAAATGAATGGTGCAGACGCGCGGTTTCATATGCGGCGCGCACACACACACACACACGTTGGGTTTTCATGTTTTATGGGGACTTTCCATAGGCGTAATGGTTTTTATACCGTACAAACCGTATATTCTATCCCCCTACACTGCCCCTGCCCCTAAACCTACCCCTCACAGGAGACATTCTGCATTTTTACATTTTCAAAAAACATCACAGTCTGATTTATAAGATGTTTTCCTCATGGGGACCTAAAAATGTCCCCACAAGGATGAGGATTTCGGATATTGCCATCTTTGTGGGGA
Organism: Gobio gobio; assembly: GCF_949357685.1. Classification (NCBI taxonomy): domain Eukaryota; kingdom Metazoa; phylum Chordata; class Actinopteri; order Cypriniformes; family Gobionidae; genus Gobio; species Gobio gobio. Next base: position 46,512,679 of record NC_137111.1, read on the forward strand.
CATTTTAAAATGTCCCCACATCGTAGGGATTACCACTCCACACACACACACACACACACACACACACACAACACTCGTTGTCTTTTTAGCGTCTGCCGTGTCACTACATGAGGACATGAACGCATAAACTTCATAAATTCCGCTCTGAGAGTCACTTCATGAGCATTTACCGTTTCATTTGAGAAACTGTCATGAGATGAACACAGACACTCAAAGGTCTTCACGGCAACCCGTCAAAATAAAAGTTTGGTTTAAATTAAAGAAATTGACAGAAATATATTGTACAGTTGTACAGTAGATTTAGCTATGTCTCAATAACACTAATAACACTACTCCTAATAATAATTAATATTCTTAGGTGTGATGGTAGCTTATTTTTCACTTGATCTTTTTTATAAACAATGTTTACTTTTAAACAGCATGTCGCCTTCAAATGTTTATATGTATTATTTACTTATAATGATTATCATCATAAATAATAAACTAATTGAATAAAAAAATTAAAAAAAATAGTTAAATAAAATGTAAAATATTTTTTTGCTGTAATACCGAAATTGGTACCGAGAACCATGAAATGTTTTTGGTATTGGTACTGACTACTGAAATTGTAGTATCGTGACATCCCTAAAATGTACATTAGCGTTCAAAAGTTTAGGGTTAGTAAGATTAAATAATGCTAACATGTTTTAGCAGTAATAGCATTAATCATCACAAATTAGCATATTTTGCAAGCATGAATGAACTTAATAATTATAATAAATTACCACAATGTTAGCAAGAATTAGCATGTTTTTGCACATTAATATGAATCAACACATTGTTAACACGTTTTTGCACATTTCTAGCATACATTAGCACATTGCTAGCATGTTTGTAACATTTTTAGCATTATTTAACATGTTTCTAGAACAAATTAACATAGTGCAAAAACGTTAATTCATGCTACCAATATGCTAGCATTAATTAGCACATTGTTAACTTGTTTTAGCGCATTGCTAGCATTAATTAACACATTGCTAACATGTTTTTAACATTGTTAACATTAATTTGTATGTTACTAACATGAATTAGCACAATGCTAGCATGCATTAGCATGTTTTTGCACATTGTTAGCCTGTTTTAACGCATTGTTAACATGTTTATCACATTGATAGCATAAATTAGCACATTGCTAACATGTTTTTAACATTGTTGAAATTAATTAGCATGTTTCTAGAACAAATTAACATATCGCTTGCATTAATTGGCATGTTTTACACATTGCTAGCATTAATTAGCATGTTTTACTCATTGCTAACATGCATTAGCATGTCTTAACACATTGCTAGCATGTTTTAGCATTTTGCAACACATTGCTAGCATGTTTTAACATTTGAATATATTATTTAACATGTTAGCATGTTTTTCTAACATGAATTTGCACTGTGCTAGTTTATTTCTAGCATGATTTAACACGGTGTTAACCTGTCCTAGGCTAGTTGCGATAGAACGATAGACAGATATTTAAATCTTAATTATATTCACATAGATAAAAGCTAATTTAATCTGAAATTATATTTCACTCTTCTAGCTGTGTGTATGATGAAATGAACACAGAAGAGTCGTTTGAACGCTAGTGTCCTGTAGTGTATTTAGGCAGTGCTATCAGTCATGAGTTTCTAGAAATACCCCAGTGAGGACAGGCTGTCCTCTTTGAGCCCTGTCACTCTGTATTGTCTGGTGCTGTGGAGCACAAAGTGACAGTGACATTTGAAGCAGCCACAGGAGGCGATGGGCCGCTGCTCTCAGAGCTCAGACGAGAACAGGAAGTGAAGAGAGGCGCGGCTCTACCTGAGATGGCCGCCAGCTTCGCCTCATGGAGGACCAGCAGCTGCGCTTCACTCTCGCTGACCTTCCTCCGCAGACGGCCGGACAATCTCTGGCTCATCACCACCTGAACCAAGAGAACGAGAGAGAGAGAGATTACACACCTGGAGGAAAAGAGCAGTCACAAAAAGGGACAAATAACATGAGGCAATTTTCACATCATCAATACTAAATGCTAATGCATGACAGCTATTCATATTTTTCGATATTTATTAATGTAGAAAACTTACAACCCCAAATCAGAAAAAGTTGGGACAGTATGGAAAACGCAAAAAAATAAAAAAATAAGTGATTTCTAAATTTACTTTGACTTGTATTTCATTGCAGACAATATGAACACAAAATATTTCATGTTTTGTCTGGTCAACTTCATGTCATCTGTAAATATGCATCCTTTCCTGTCTTTCAGACCTGCAACACATTTCAAAAAAAGTTGGGACAGGAGCAATTTAGGGCTAGTAATGAGGTAAAATGGTTAAATAATGATATGATTTGAAACAGGTGATGTCAACAGGTGATTGTAATTATGATTTGGTACAAAAGCAGCATCCAAGAAAGGTCTAATCCTTTAGGAGCAAAGATGGGCCGAGGATCGCCAGTTTGCCAACAAATACGTGACAAAATTATTGAAATGTTTAAAAACAATGTTCCTCAAAGAAAGATAGGAAGAGATTTGGATATTTCACATTCAACAGTGCATAACATAATTAAAAGATTCAAGGAATCTGGAGGAATTTCAGTGCGTAAAGGACAAGGGCGCAAGCCTAAGCTGAACAACCGTGATCTCCGATCCCTCAGGCGGCACTGCATCAAGAATCGTCATTCATCTAGAAGCGATATCACCACATGGGCTCAGGACTACTTTGGCAAACCTTTGTCAAGTACCACAATACATAGTTACATCCACAAATGCCAGTTAAAACTGTGCTGTGCCAAAAGGAAGCCCTATGCTAACAGTGTCCAGAAGCGCCGTCGACTTCTCTGGGCTCGGAGGCATCTGGGATGGACCATCACACAGTGGAAACGTGTACTGTGGTCAGATGAAGCAGTATTTCAGGTATTTTTTGGGAGGAATGGACGCCATGTGCTCCAGACCATAGAATAAAATGATCATCCAGACTGTTACCAGCAACAAGTCCAAAAGCCAGGGTCTGTCATGGTATGGGGTTGTGTCAGTGTCTGCACACATTACAAAGTCCTGGCTGCGGAGGAAGAGGGTACGGGTACTTGACTGGCCTGCCTGCAGTCCCGACCTGTCTCCAATAGAGAATGTGTGGCGCATTTGAAGCGCAAAATGCGACAACGAAGACCCCGTACTGTTGCCCACCTTAAGACTTGTTTGCAGGAAGAATGGGACAAAATTACACCTGAAACACTTCATCACTTGGTGTCTTCAGTCCCTAAATGCTTTTAAGTGTTGTGAAAAGGAATGGCAACATTACAAAGTGGTAAATGCTTTACTGTCCCAACTTTTTTTTTAAATGTGTTGCAGGTCTGAATGACAGGAAAGGATGCATATTTACAAATGACATGAAGTTGACTAGACAAAACATGAAATATTTTTTGTTCGTATTGTCTGCAATGAAATACAAGTCAAAGTAAATTTAGAAATCACTTCTCTTTTTTTTTGCGTTTTCCATACTGTCCCAACTTTTTCTGATTTGGGGTTGTAAATGACGTAGGGGTTATCAGAGTTTCACATGGACTTTTGTCAGTAGTCTCTTCATAAGAAGGGTGCGTTTCTTGCCTCTAATTCATATTTATAATATATAAAAAATACAATTTTATTTAGGCCATATAAACTTTTTTGTTAGGAGAATGTCTTGCATAAAATAAAACACAATTTGTTCCATAAGTTTCTTTTTTAATAAGTATAAATAAATAAATAAATAAATAAATACATTTTAAAATAAATAATAAAAAATACAACATGTATATAATAACATCTGTGTCACAAATAATTTTTTTATTCGTTTATTTTATTTCATTTAAGATACCCTTAAAAATATAGCACAAATGTATGTATGCAAGTAATTTATTCTATATAAATACAAAATAAATAAGTACAAATAAATCAATTTAAAAAAAGAACATTTGTGCCACATGCATTTTATTTTATTTTATTTTATTTAAGAAATTCTCCTAAAAAGTTTATCTGGCACAAATTAATTTTGTATATAGGATTTTTATTTTTTTAATTTAAGATACTCTTTAAAAAAATGTTTTGCAAATGTATTTATTTATTGTAGCTTTTTATTTAAAATAATAAAATTAATTTGTGCCACATAAAATGTTTTGTTAATATCTTAAACTAAAATATCTTAAAATAAAATAAAACGTGGCACAAATGTATGTTGTATTTTATTTTATTATTTTATTTAAGAAATTCTCCTACAAAGTTTATGTGGCACAAATTTATGTTGCATGTAGAATTTTTTATTTTACTTTTCGGCTAATAAAATAAATAAAAATACAATTTATTTTAAATAATAAAAATAAAAATATTCATAATTATTTTATTAATAAAATAAAAAAATAAAATAAATAAATAAAATAAAATAAAATAAAACAAAATAAAACAAAACAAAACATCTTAAACACAGCATGCACTGAACATTCAGGAAGCCTGTAATCAACACAACAGATCTCCTGACGTGAAAGCGGTTGTGAGACGCAGCCAGACGTGCCGCGGCTGTGCCATCAGATAATGGCGAACCAGAGGGCAAAGTCACACTGTGCCATTTTCAGGCAGCTCATCTCCTCTCATATCCACCCGCGGTGCCAACACACACTCTGAGCCAGAGGCTCACACTGCAGCCACACTGACACCAGCTCACACACACACACACACACACACACACACACACACACACACACACACGCTCACACTGCAGCCACACTGACACCAGCTCACACACACACACACACACACACACACACACACACACACACACACACACACACACACACACACACACACACACACACACACACACACACACACACACACACACACACACACACACACACACACACACACACACACACACACACACACACACACACACACACACACACACACACACACACACACACACACACACACACACACACACACACACACACACACACACACACACACACACACACTATAAGAGCTAAATGACTATTTCCCATGCTGCTCACAGGAGGAAAGCAGCTCATTTTGTCTCAGATTGTGGTGGCAGAGCCGACACATGTTAACTAACCAAACTCACACACATCACAATTTATTGCAACAGGAACTGGTGACTTTGGTTTTGAACTGACAGTACAATATTTTCCAAAATATTAGTCACAGTTTATCGCCTGAAAAATGCTGTGGCTTGTATAATGTCATATGACCAATAAATCTGCCATTCGAGCATTATAAGGTTGTGAATGAAACATCTCACCCATATTGCATGCAATAACAGTAAATACTCTTCTGGGAAGGCTTTCCACAAGGTTTAGGAGTGTGTTTATGTGGATTCCTCTAGAAGCGCATTTGTGAGGTCAGGCACTGATGTTGTACGAGAAGGTCTGGCTCTCAGTCTCCGCTCTAATTCATCCCAAAGCTGTTCTATCGGGTTGAGGTCAGGCCAGTCAAGTTCTTCCACACCAAACTCGCTCCTCATGTCTTTATGGAGACTCTTTGGTCACTGGTCAGTCATGCTGGGACAGGAAGGGGCCGTCCCCAAACTGTTCCCACAAAGTTGGGAGCATGAAATTGTCCAAAATGTCTTGGTGAAGCATTAAGAGTTCCTTTCACTGGAACTAAGGGGTCAACCCCTGAAAAACAACCCCATCCCATAATCCCCCCGCCACCAAACTTTACACTCGGCACAATGCAGTCAGGCAAGTCCCGTTCTCCTGGCGACCGCCAAACCCAGACTCGTCCATGGGATTGCCAGACAGAGAAGCGTGATTGGTCACTCGGAGAACACGTCTCCACTGCTCTAGAGTCCAGTGGCGGCACGCTTTACCCCACTGCATCCCACGCTTTGCTTTGCACTTGGTGATGAAAGGCTTGGATGAGCTGCTCAGCCGTGGAAACCCATTCCCTGAAGCTCCACACACTGATCTTGAGCTCATCTGAAGGACACAGGAGTTTGGAGGTCTGGAGCTCTTGACTCTGCAAAGTTTGCGACTTCTGTGACCCTCAGCATGCGCTGACCCCGCTCTGTGATTTCACTTCATGGATGAGTTGCTGTTGTTCCCAATTGCTTCCACTTTGTTATAACACCACTAACAGTCGAGCATGGAATATTTAGTATAATATTTGGACTTATTGCACAGGTGTCCACCGATCACGGCCCCACACTTGAGTTCTCGGAGCTCCTGAGAGCGGCCCATTCTCTCACTGATGTGTGTAGAAGCGAACACACACACACACACACACACACACACACTCCTGAGAGCGGCCCATTCTCTCACTGATGTGTGTAGAAGCGAACACACACACACACACACACACACACACACACACACACACACACACACACACACACACACACACACACACACACACACACACACACACACTCCTGAGAGCGGCCCATTCTCTCACTGATGTGTGTAGAAGCGTCTGCAGGCCTAGTGCTTTATACACCTGTGGCCATGAAGGGATTGAATTGGAATGATTTCGTGAGGTGTCCCAATACTTTTGGCAATAGTGTTGACTGGTTAGTACACTGGAAAGGTCAAGAACAGATGATTAGGATGTGGACTTACTTTAGCTGTCGCCTCTTTGATGGACAAACTCAGCGTTCGCTCCTGCTCCTGAAGTCTGAAAGATGAATAATCAATCAAATCAGTAATGCGTAAATTAATGAGATGTTAAAGTCATAATAAATGATGCCAAATAGTAATAATGGTGCTTGATTTATCAACACCACTAATAAATACAATGTTGTATAACAGGTTGAGACTGTTTAAAAAAAGCGCCTCCTGCTGGTTATTTACAGATCCCCCTTTACATTAATAAGTGGATAAGATATGAAAAAATGTCAGCTATTTCTCATCAAGAGCCGTGAGAGGCTCTTCTTAAATATTACGCACAGGTAACAGAAACCACACGAGCATCTGAAAGCAATAAAAATTCATAACCGTGCTGAAAAAGTCTCATTTCCAGAAGGCCCAGGTAAAAATACAATAAAAGAGAGACGCAGGGAGAGAGGATTGCATGAGCAAAAATAGCACTGAAGAGTCCATGTGGACTCAGCTGCTTCTCCTCAAAACTGCTTTAAACTCGGCCCTCGCTGCAGGAGAAAATAAATCAATCTCTCAGCGGGGTTTGTTTAGCTCAGCTCAATGTTATGACCTCAATCTGCACCGTACCTCCAATAAATCTACATATGCATCAAAATCAATCTGCGAGAGACCAAACAGAGACATGCAATCCAGAGTTCAATATTTCGCTGCCCTTTGTTTTTCCCACCAGAAAGTCGCCCTGAAACTCCTGATTCAACTGAAGCACGTCAATCTCCAAATGCCAAGGCTGGTGAATACTGATGGGCACATCTATAGTCGTGACAGTGCACTGTACACATTCATTTGCTTTAAATATCACCTGGCGGTTTCTGTTCTGCCCTCACTGGACCACAACATATTACAGCAAACAGATTTTAATAATACTGTCTCTTACTGATGACATCACAAAGGTGTCAGATTATATACTCGAATGTATAATTCATTACTAAACCTGATGGCATAAGGGCATTTATGAAGCCGATAGCTCTGGATCTTAAACCTGATTGCGCCACGTCATGAGTCATGTGATATACGGACACCTATGAATGCACATCAATAATAATAATACATGTAAATAATTAATATATAAATATTGTAATTTATTTATTTTAATTATTACAATATTATATTTTAATACATTATATTAAAAATGTCAATAATAAGTATATAGTAAATCATAATAAATCATTCATTATTATTATCAATATCATCATCATTGATAATAATAATAATAGTAAAGAATTAATGTTCAAATAAATATAAAATATTATAATATATAAAATATGTTTTAATAAATTATATTAAATACAACTATTATCTATAATAATAGTAACAGTAGATCAATAGTACATCACAATAAATAATTATCATCATCATCATCATCATCATCATCAAATGTATTAAAATATTATAATATATTTATTATATATATATATATATATATTATATAATATATTAGTAAATCATTAATAAATCATAATAAATCATTATTTATTAGTGTTATCATCATTAATAAACAATCATCATTATTTATAATCATCTAATGTATTAAAATATTATGATATATTTTACTACATTATAATAAATACAATTATTATCTATAAATATAGTCAATCAATAATAATTCATTATTTTTTATTAGTGTTATAATCATTTAAATCTTCATCATTTATCATCATCAAATGTATTAAAATATTATAATATATTTTAATAAATTATATTAAATAAAGAATTATTTATAATAAAATAAATAAATCATTCTTTATTAGTGTTATCATCATCATTAATAATAATCATCATCATCATAAAAAATAACCAATCTATACTGAATCATTATAACAATAATCCATTTATTTTTTATTTTTGTTGTTATTGATAATAACAAAAATTATTAGTTTTATTATTATTACGATTATTATTGTTTCAGTTGTTATTTTATTATTATCATCAACAATAATAACAACATTAATAAAATAGATTATTATTGTTGTTGTTATTATTATTATTATTATTATTATGAATTTATTTTCTAAACCTGTTCACAAACCTCATTTATATGTGCACTTTTTCAAACATAGTGCTTTAAAATGCATTGGGGTCTTGACAATTAGTGGTGTGCCAGGTTTGAATGTGTGTAAATGATCAGCCCATAATGACTCCAGTAAGTGAACGCTCAACTTCCACAAGTGTGTCATAAAGCACAGTCACGCTTTGGGCGTCCCGAGTTTGAGTCCCGGCTTGTGGACTTTTCCCAATCCCACCTCCTCTCTCTCTCCAACTTCGCTTCCTGTCAACTAACTGTCTTGTCATAATAAAGGCACACAAAAAAACCTTCCACAAATGTGAGTAAATAAACAAATCCCTAAAAGAGCGTTTCACGCACACACTAAATATTTGCTCCACAATCCACTCTCACACATTTCGCTGATCCGCTTCCCCTCACCTGATGATCCCTGCGGGTGGAGTTAAAGTGATCAGTGGCCGGTGTTCAGAGGTGATCATGTCCTCCAGCGCTCGCCCCATCAGATGCAGCTGAGGCGAATCACAGGCTCTCAGGACGGGCCCCTCCAGCTCCTCCACCTCCAGCTGCACCTCCACAGCTCTGCTCTGCTCCTGCAGCTCCTCCAGCCTCCGCTGAAGGTCACACATCTCCTTCTGTACAAGCACAACACTTATTTGACCCGTTACAAAGTCTTGATTTTTGATTATTTTCCCCATATTCTCCATTTTTGCAGCTCTACTCTTCCCAGTCTGTCAGTAACGCTCGCTTTAGTTCCTGTCTCTATAAAGCCCCTCCCTCTGAAAAGTAAGATGTGCTCTGCAAAGCTTTTTCATGCTCAAACAAAACTCAAGAAAGATGAACATGTAAAGAAAAGCATAATAAATCTTTAATTTTGCCATAGTGTGAGTCTAGATCCATAATCATTAGACTAAAAGCACGGTAAACATTCAAGTAACTGTGGCGAGGTTGATGAGCGAGAGACATGGGAGGAGCGAGCGAGACCAGTGCATGATTGAGAATGAGCGTCACCTCGAGTCCTCTCATGAGGGAGCCCAGAGGCATATAAGGACGAGCGACATCAGTGAAGGACGAGAAGGACCAGGGGCTGGATTCACGAAAATCTTCTTAAGAAAGAAGTTAAGAAAATTCTTAAGATAAATTCTAAGAAGTTCGTAAGAGTGTTCCTAAGTGCAATTCTTGAAAAATTCTTAAGAAGATCTCAAATATTTTCTTAAGAACATCTTAATTTTTTACGTAAGAAGAAAATAAAAGGTGTTATTTGGTGTTATTTCATTGAAAGGTATTACTGAAGACTCGCTGAATGAAAAACACCTCAAAGCCCGTCTTTTTGCACTTCCTGCAGATTACCGGAGATATCATAATAAGTGTGCAGACTATTTTCGTCGTGACTGGTTTGACAGGAGTTATTCACTCAATGTCGTGTTTTTAATGTGCCGTGTCGGTAAATTGTTATTTTATAAGAGCCTAGCAGTTTAACAAGAACGCTGCTCGGGTACCAAAGATCGGCCGTTAGATCTACACAAGACGAATCATATCTCAGAGACATCAGAGCCCGGGGCAGACGGCTGAAGGACTAGCTGAGGTAAGGCTACTCTCGCCGGGGTTAACGAGCGCTGAACACCCGCTGATCGCCTGGTTCTCACAACTCCAAAAACACCAGATCAAATTGTAAAATAGGTGCTCTCTTTATAAATAAACCACAGATTTAATCTTTAAACAAAGTACATTCTCGCCTGAAAAAGTCTTAAATCTACAATTTGTGACACATTAACAGTAGTATTTTTAAATTACGCTGGGTTTCTCGTCCACTATTGACGCTTGCTGGTTGGTGTGAGCTAGTTGCTGGATTTATACTCGTCCTTATGGTACTAGTTATAAATATTATATTTAGCCAGCTACTGTAATGTTGTAATGCTTACTATTTGAAACAACCCAATAAATTCGTTAAACATCTTACATTTGGGTATTTAAGATAGGTTGGAGGTTATCCCAACTTTAAGAAGTTATTTACGATGATTTTAAAGAACATTCTTTTTCGTGAATATGAATACTTCTTACATTTTATCTTAAGAACAATCATAAGAAAAAAAATAAGAACATTCTTAAGAAAAGGAAATACAAAATATTCTTATTTTTTTTCTGAAGTTAGAAAATAAGAAGAAATTGGCAGTTTAGAATAATTTTATTCTTAAAAATGTTTGGTGAATCCGGCCCCAGGTTATGTATGCGCGTGGTAGTCGTCCATGAGGGGCTGCCACTTTTAACTTCATTTTGTGTTTATCATTTATTAAAGTCTTTAAATGTTCGCCGGTTCCCGCCTCCTTCTTCCCATATCTATGAACTCCTCAGCACCGCAATCCCCCTCAGCGACAGCATGTCTCTCCTTCCTCCCGGGTTTCGGCACCAATGTAACGAACTTCTTATGTTCAGGGAAGAAGGAGGCGGGAACCGGCGAACATTTAAAGACTTGAATAAATAAACAAACACAAAATGAAAGTAAAAGTCTTTCATTGGTCTCGCTCGCTCCTCCCACGTCTCTCGCTCACCCACCTCGCCACAGCAACTAAAGCTTATTGGTGCGTATGCATTGTAGTCCATTATTTTGTAATATGTAGAACAGCAATATATACTTCTTATTCAAGCAATAAGTTCATATGCATATGTGATTATCATATATTTGTGTTCACCTGAATCCTCTGTTTTTTCTCCAACAGCTTCTCCCGTGTTTGAGGTCGAATCCGAGAGCCTGATCCCTGATCCTCACTCACTTCTCCATTTTGCCTGTTTGGAAAAAACGATTTATAAATCACCCACAGCAAAACAGGATAAGAAATGTCTTGTTATTGCTATAATTAACTAAAACTATTTAGAATAATGTTTGGAAACTAAAAGCTGAAATTAAATAAAAATGTAAAAAAACTGAAATAACTGAAATAAAATAGTTGAAGTACTAAAGTGACTAAAACTGAATTAAAAATTAATTAAAGCCTTTAATAAAACTAATAAAAATTACAATTTAAACTAAAATGAAAATTGACTGTAAATAGAAAGATAAAAAACAATTCAAAATAATAAATGTTTTATAATATATTTAAATATTTAGTTGATAAATATTAAATATAATATACTTTAATCAATTATATTTTATATACATACAATTATCATGAATAATAATAGTAAATACTTAAAAAGCTAATTGAAAATATAAATAAATGCTAACAAATAATGCACAAATAAAACAGAATCTGTCACTTCTACAAAAACACAACAAAATTACTAAAATGTAAACTAAAATGAAATATACTGTAAATATGAAAAATAAAATCAATAAATGTATTATAAAATATTTAAACAATTAAAATATAAATATATTAAATATAATATACTTTTTTCAATTATATTAAATATACACACAATTATTATGAATGATAATAAAAGTAAATAATAAAGCATTCTTTATTGTAAAATGAAAACTGTAAATATAAAAATAAAAGCTAATTCAAAATATAAACAAATACTATAAAAGAATATAAATAGTATTAAAATAACACTGAATCTAATCAGCGTCTCAATGATTATAGAGAATAATTTTTATTTATTTTAATTATGAATTTAGTAAAGCTGTTTATAACACTGATAGGATGGCCAGATACAGGTTATATTGACAGAAAAGTCGATCTATAGCATCATAAACTTTCATTTACACACTTACAAAAAAAAGAAGTATAAAAAACCCCGGGTACATCCAAATATGTAACAGTGCATTGAGACCAAATACTCTAATGACTGCTAGTTGACATGTAGTTGCAGGGTTACTTGTAGTTAGTAGAATGGCTAAAGTGGACCATCAAAATAAAGTGTTAGTAACTGATAGTAACCAAGTACATTGTTGCACTTTGTTTTATTAATAATAGGGGATGTTTATCATTATTAGTCATTTCTTTGATGAGTGTCTCTAAGCTACAGCCGCCAAACTGTACAAAGATAAACATATGGAAACAATACGTAACAGGAAGTGCCGTTTATACACATTCCTCCAGCACTGCCGCCCCACCTTTGCTTTCCTGTTTTAAAGGCTTATCTCTGAAACTACTATCATCTAACCTTCAAATACAATATAGTGAAGCATACTGTAATATTACAGAACACCAGGTCAGATTAGAAATCAGACTTCAGAAACATATTTGAGTATAAATGTATAGGAAATACTGTATAGATATGACAAAGAAAAGTATTAATACTATTACACAAGGATGCATTAAATTGAATGATTTCTGAAGGATCATGTGACGCTGAAGACTGGCGTAATGATGATAAATTCAGCTAAATTACATTTTAAAAGATAGAAAATGTGTTTTCATGTGTCCAAACCTGCAGTGTGTGTCTGTCCTGCGGATGGCGCTGTGCACGGCCGTCCTGAGACGCTCCAGAAATCCAGTGACCTCGGGATGTCTGGACGGGAGACCAGGCTTAAGTGTCGCTCTCTCTCTCCGCAGCTCCTCTAGTTTCTTACCAAAGCGCTCGGCTGAACACACAAACACAATTCAGACTGGTCTTTCTTTGATGGAGTGTAACACAAGGCAAACACAAATGTACACCTGTTTCCAGTCAATTTAGGTCAAACTCAACACACACAAAAAAACATAATGAAAATACTAAACTAAATAAAAACTAATTATTATTAATAACAAACATAGAGGTATCTTAGGGTTTAAATTCTAAAAACGTTCTATGGTACGGTATAGGGGAGCGAGGGGCACAACCTAACGCGGGGTTAGTTGTAACATGCATGTTTTAACCCTTTCCACAAATGCCAGCATGACGAAACTTATTTACTAGTTGCCATATCAACATTATTTAGAGAAAAAAATAGCGCCAAAATTTAAAAGTCTCTGGAAGATATTACTGAACATGTATTTAACCATAGCAAAAGCAAATTTCTTACTTAAGTTTAGTTTTCATCTCTGTTTTTTGTGTTTATTTAAAATAAGACAAATCCGATATTATTGTAATCTTATATCTGTTATTTAACAGTTGATGTTCTTTAATGCTGATCTAACAGCAGAAGACACGAGCCGCGGGTTAAATCCCAGTTGTGCAGATGGGGTGTGTGTTAACACTGCGTTACAATGAGAGAAATATGCCATTATATTCTATACTTTTATAAATTCTTTTGAGAAACCATGAGAAAAGGGTGAATAATGACAGAGTTAATGTTCAGAAATTATAAATTATTATTATGTTTTGAACTATGCTGTATATAGCGATGTGTTTGTAGTCAAACTCAAAAATGCTAATATTTTAATGATTAAAAAATGCCATTATTTCATTTAAAAAAAGTTAATAATTGTATTTTGTTGACAAAATATTTTAGTTTGTCTTTATTATTTATTATATCAGGTAACATTTTAAGCTGTTATTTGGTCAAGTTACAATGTACCCCACCTATGGGGCATGTTGTCACATTTCACTTCCATTCTTTCGGGGCAAATCAAGAAAAAAGTATACACTGTATTAATGAAACAAAACCACATAATTGTACTAGACATGTGTGCAATTAGTGTGGGAAAAAAGACATACTCTGAACCCCAAGTGGATTTACACAAACTGAGAAAGTCAAAAAGCGTTAGGTTGTGCCCCGCTCTCCCCTATATAATAACGTTTTAAGAGCATTATTAAAGACCAGATAACGTTGAACGAACATTCTATTAACGTTACTGGAAGAAATTATTAGTTCACAACTAAGACACAGCAGGAAGTGTCAGTGTGTGTGTGTGTGTGTGTGTGTGTGTGTGTGTGTGTGTGTGTGTGTGTGTGTGTGTGTGTGTGTGTGTGTGTTTGGGGACACACACACACAGACACACACACACACACACACACACACACACACACACAGACACACACAGACACACACAGACACACACACACTCTGGGAAAAGTCACAAGGTTTGTCAGGCTCTAAAGAGGGGAAAAGGCTTCCAGCTGACTAATGTAGGTCAATCATCTGATCTGATAAAACAGAAGAAGTACTTATACAAGATCACACACTGAAGACTTAGAGGAACTATTTTGGGTACAGTAACTCAGTAACTAATGAAGCAAGAATTGCAGAAATTAAGACTATTCACGATCCATAAATCCATACAAGTCATGGCACACTGATGCTGTGTGATGACCAGCAGATGGCGCTGTTTGACAATGAATCACAGAACTGTCTCAAAGTTATGGACTATTAATAATGTACTGTACAGTACTATCTAATACTGTTTAAAAATAGCATGTGAAATAGCACACATGCAAAGATAAACATTGGGATCCTACTACAAAAAACAACAACATCCATGCAATGCACAGTGCATTTATATTATATTTATAATATTATATATTAGGGGTGTAACGGTACACTAAATTGACGGTTCGGTACAGCAGTTTTACAAAATTGCTTTTTATTTATTTTTATTGAACAGTGGTTTACTGAAAAAAATTGTGTCTGTCCTTAAATGAATTACATTATAACTAAAAGTTTCTTAAAGATGATGCTGTAAACTATATAGGGAGACCTTACTTGCACATTAATATTAAAGGTTAACAACAGAGCCCAAGCTATTAGCCTAAATTATTTTTAGGTATAATAATCAACACTCAAATAACACAGTACGCAAACATGTAAACTTCACATAAGGCTTCACATAAACTATTTTAATTATAAAATAGTTTTTTCTCAAATTCGTTGTTGAAATATAATCATTTATACACAGTGTCTGTCATTTTCATGACAGATTTATTTAAACATACATGAAATAATCAAGACATCCCTAACAGGTTCAGTAGAATATAATGAATATAGGCTAATAGGTCACATATTTAGTGAAAGAGTTGATTTCTCTAGTGAACTAACAGCTGTGGACACTGCTGAGGTCATGTGATGCTGCATAACATTGTTTACAGCAGTTATATTGATGTCTTTCCGCGGTTGAAACACTGATGGAGCGATTACACCACATATAATACGTGACAGTTGTAATGTATCCTCAACATACCTTCAGATGTTCATTCATGTCTATTCTTTAGGCAGAGATGATCGATTGCGTTCACGCGCGCGCGGCCGCTTGAACTGTGATCAGTGATCAGTCACGCCACATTAAAGAGCGTCATTTATCGTTTCAATTTCGTGATAAAATGGACTGAATACTAAATATGTTCATGTGGGAACTGGGATTGAAGTGTGTCCCGCGCTTAAAACAAGCCGACAGTTAAAGATTGCACGCGTACACCGAACCGAAAGCCCTGTACCGAAACGGTACGGTATGAATACATGTACCGTTACACCCCTATTATATATGCAGGGCTCTAAAGTGCGACCAATTTGGTGCGACCAAAATTTGTAAGGGTGCGACTAAAATTTTTCCCAGGTTGCACCGGTGCACCTAACATCCTCGCATCCGCTGCCTCTCCACGAACGTGTTTGTTCTCCTTTGACGGAAATCTCCATAGATATATATACGTAGATGCCTCATTAGCGTCTGTTTCTATGGGCCGCTGTACGTGGAGCGGTTGAATGAGGCATCTATGTATATATTTCTATAGAACTCTCATGGTTGGATCATATCGTGGTCTAAACCACCAATCAGAGACAGAGATGGGGCGGGTCTTTGCCTCTGATTGGCTGTGGTCCAGATATTCCTGTCAGTTTACACTGCTTCGTCAAGCAAACCACAAAAATAACAGTCGTCGTTGTGTAATCATTTGGTGTTCGCCGTTTGTAATCTTTTTTTGAAGAGACTGGCAGATCGCGCTGCAAGCCTGCAACATTTCCGTCAGATACAGTAAATGCTTAACCTAGTCAGCGTCACTACTGTGATTGTGCATTGTTATATTATATTCCAAAAATAATCTCTTTGAGAACGATATTTGCTGATATATCTAATGAAACGCTAACTTTAGTATCATTGTTAATTTGTTTTGTCTGCTGCAAAGTGACTTTCTGGCTCGTTCGACCACTTTTAATCCTGCGGTGATCTACCCGTAATAATTCATAATTTCATTATAGCATTTGTTTCAGCTGGCACAATTTTATTAAAAAATATAAACATCTATAGGCTACCGTAGCCTACAATAGCCTATCAGTAACGTTACCACATAATTATGACAATCATCAAAGCGTGATTTGTATAGCAGGCAGAGGAAATTAAAATTCCGTTGTATTGAAATTGTATTTCATTGTTTATTATTTCATTATTTTTAACACTTTGTTAAAAACTGTAGTTTTAAAATAGTAATGTTAAAAGCCTTGTTTCCTGTGATTTTAATCCCTGTGTAAATGCATACATTATGTTGTCCTTTACATAATATGTATGAATGTATATGGTGTATGATAAAAAGGTGATCTTGAAATTGTGGCGTTAAAGGGGACATGTGACAGGGAAAAATTTGGGTGCACCTAAATAAAAAAGTTAGGCGCACCAGTGCAACCAAGGCAAAAAGTTAGTCTGGAGCCCTGATATGATTATATTATATTACATTACATTACATTATATTATATTATGAATTAATATTTATTTTCTCCAGCATTAAAGGGTTAGTTCACCCAAAAATGAATATTCTGTCAATAATTCCTCACCCTCATGTCGTCTGACACCCGTAAGACCTTTGTTCATCTTCAGACACAAATGAAGATATTTCTGTTGAAATCCGATGGCTCAGAAAGGCCTCCATTGACAGCAATGACATCTCCTCTCTCAAGACCCATAAAAGCTACTAAAAACGTTGTTACAAAGTCCATCTCACTACAGTGGTTCTACAATCATTTTATGAAGCGACGAGAATAGTTTTTGTGCACAAAAAAAAAAAAAAAAACGACTTTATTCAACTTTATTCTGGACCTCAGAAGTGAACTCATGAAGCCCCACGACGCATGCCCGAGAGTAGAGCCGGCGTTCTGACACATGAGCAGCGATGGGAATAACGGCGTTATAGATAAACGGCGTTACTAACGGAATTATTTTTTTCAGTAACAAGTAATCAAACGAATGACTTGCTCCCGTTACAACGGCGTTAGCATTACAGAGAATAAAACGCGGCGTTACTATAATTGAGCTCACTGAAGCGGTTTTGGTAAATGGTAAATGGACTGCATTTATATTGCGCTTTTAACAGACCTAGGGCCATCCAAAGCGCTTTACATTTTGCCTCACATTCACTCATTCACACACCGACGGCGGTGTCAGCCATGCAAGGCGCCATCCAGCTGGTCGGGAGCAGCTGGGGTTCGGTGTCTTGCTCATGGACACCTCGGCACTTGGTCAGGTGGAACCGGGGATCGAACCATCAACCTTCCGGTTTGTAGACAACCTACATGAACCACTGAGCCACTGCCGCCCAATCATCCGAACAGGCTCTCTGTCAGTCGGACCTGCAACGTGTTTCTTTCTCTGGTTGGTGTGTGTGTGTGTGTGTGGGCATGTTTTTGTAAAATATCAGGACACAAATGTGTATAATGACATGGGTATGACATAGGTATTACAAAAAGAGGGTGAAATATGAGGACGTTCCCCGTGTCCTCACTTTTCAAAATGCTTATAAATCACAGAATGAGGTTTTTTCCCCAGAAAGTGAACTGCACAGTCTCCTGTGATGGGTAGGTTTAGGGGTAGGGGCAGTGTGTGTGTGTGTGTGTGTGTGTGTGTGTGTGTGTGTGTGTGTGTGTGTGTGTGTGTGTGTGTGTGTGTGTGTGTGTGTGTGTGTGTGTGTGTGTGTGTGTGTGTGTGTTGGGTAGGTTTAGGGGCAGGGGCAGTGTAAGGGGATAGAAAATACGGTTTGTACGGTATAAAAACTATTACGCCTATGGAATGTCCCCACATTTCACAAAAACCCCCTGTGTGTGTGTGTGTGTGTGTGTGTGTGTGTGTGTGTGTGTGTGTGTGTGTGTGTGTGTGTGTGTGTGTGTGTGTGTGTGTGTGTGTGTGTGTGTGTGTGTGTGTGTGTGTGTGTGGGCGTGCATGCCATGCATGTTGGGGGGTGGGTGGGGTGGTACACATAAATGATGATGATTGGAAGACAAAGTTGAGGTTGATTGGTTGAGTTCACACACACACACACACACACACACACACGCATACGCATACGCATATGCACAGTCACACACACACCAAGTCCAACGACTTCAAAGGTAGCTTTCGCGAACTAGAAGTATAAGCGCTACTTTTCCCTTGTTGAGGTGAAAGGTCAGAATGTGTATGTATCGTGCAACTTATGCTCAGGAAGAACGAGTCTCTCCACGCCGGTGGCCAGTAATTCTAATCTAATGAAGCCTCACATCATCACATGCCGCCACAAAATTAGTGGCAACAAACCCAGGTGATAACGTGAGCTCCACTACCAAAGGAGTAGTATAGTACTGATAATATTTACACAATATTTACATTATAGTAGGTCTACTGATAATATTTACAATAATATATTGAATTGGATATTGTCTCTCACATTGTCCCACAGCAACATTACAATAGTTTACATTAATGTACAATGTTTTATAATAGTAATTTATTCTATTTAGAGTCCAATTCATTCATTTGACATATTTAATATTGGGGGCATCCAAGTTAAAAAAAAAAACAAAAACAAAAAAAGTAACTCAGTAGTTACTTTCCCTGGTAATTAGTTACTTTTATAATGATGTAACTCAGTTACTATTTGTAAGAAGTAACTAATTACTTTTTTTAAGTAACGTGCCCAACACTGCACATGACCCGGAAGCGAGGAGCTTTGTTTACAAGCAGAGGAAGACGCGCCATATCTAAGCTGTTGAATTCTACATTGACTGTGCTTTAGGTGTTGGCGTAGTGCTCAAAATGGTGCTAAAGTGTGCATTTCATGGATACTCGAAGTCATATTCTCACGCATGCGTCGTGAGTTCACATCTGAGGCCCAGAATAAAGTTGAATAAAATCGCTATTTTGATTTTTTGTTTGCGCACAAAAACTATTCTTGTCGCTTCATAAAATGATTGTAGAACCACTGTAGTGAGACGGACTTTGTAACGACGTCTTTAGTAGCTTTTATGGGTCTTGAGAGAGGAGATGTCATTGCTGTCAATGGAGGCCTTTCTGAGCCATCGGATTTACACTAAAATATCTTCATTTGTGTCTGAAGATGAACAAAGGTCTTACGGGTGTTGAACGACATGAGGGTAAGTCATTAATGACAATTTTCATTTTTGGGTGAACTAGCCCTTTAAATTCAATCATATGGGCATATTTCACTGTGCGGGACATGATTAAAACAGAATGAAATGGTTAATTGCAATTACTTGTATTGTAAGCATAAAATCCACGATTATGACAGGCCTAAACATTCTTGCTGTCAAGTGAGGAATCACAAGTTAATGTTTTGGTCTGGTTTGAGGTCAGCATTGCTGAGTATGGACGATCAGCCGGGAGTGTTTGGGTGTGTTTGCACACCACATTAATGTGTTGAAACGGTTTGTCGTCTGTCATCAGCTGTGGACTTATTTGGACATAAAACTGGGCTGAATTCACAGATACGGTGTGGAGTATTATTGCCCTTTTAGAATAAAATGTGACGCAATGGCTACATCATTTTTTCTCCCTTTGATAGTGCATTAAAGGTGCAGTACGTGATTTCTGAGAAACAATGTTGATATTTGAAATCAACCCAAACAAACACACCCTTCTTTTATTGCTCCGCTCCCAAAATGAACGAACATGCAATGCAAGAGTGGATGTCTATTTATCACAGCAGAAGAGAAGCAAAATAAAGCTTTGCAAATATGCCGAAACGAACAAGGAAGAGCAAAGAATGAACATACAGTAAACGAGTACAAGCAAGAGTTTGTTGTTAGTCGCCAGCAGCACACAATCAAAACCAAAGATACGTGACCAGAAACAACTGTTTTTTCATTTACAGGCCTTCATGTGTCGCGCTGGAAAGCTTTTCTTATATTATCATGAGTCCTAAAGCTCTTGTCTGATCATAACCCATCTTTTTCCAGTGATATTCCTCTGACCTTTTCTCTATTGTAATGTCTCTCAGTCATCTCTCTTTCTACAGTCTTTCTTCAAATCTCCCTCTTGATCACTCTCTCCTCCACCATCATAAGTGGACACGCCCCCTACTGATTGGCTCACTCTGTATCCTCCCCCATCATGAGTGGACACGCCCCCTACTGCTGATTGGCTCGCTCTCTCCTCCCTCATCATGAGTGGACACACCCCCTACTGCTGATTGGCTCACTCTGTCTCCTCCCTCATCATGAGTGGACACACCCCCTACTGCTGATTTGGCTCACTCTGTCTCCTCCCTTATCATAAGTGGACACACCCCCTACTGCTGATTGGCTCGCTCTCTCCTCCCTCATCATGAGTGGACACACCCCCTACTGATGATTGGCTCACTCTGTATCCTCCCTTAATATGAGTGAACACGCCCCTACTGCTGATTGTGCTCGGGACGATCCACTTTCAACAGCATTTCTCAGAAATTGCTTACTGCACTTTTAATTATATTTTAGAATAAGAAACGAATTCTGTTTTAGTATTCATACTAAATACACACACACTATTAGCTAGAGAAACAAACTTTCATTATAATAATTAAATCAAACAAGCATCTAGCATGTAAAATGTCTGACCTGTGTCATAGTCGTCGTCCAAAACCGCTTTATGCTGTAATCTCTGAAGCTTCATCATTATGGACTCGATCTAAAGAGGGAAAATATTGTAAAATTAACTGAATTAGCAAACACTATTAAATAGGAATCCTCCTGTAAAATGTATAAAATATATATTAGGGCTGGGCAAATTAATTTGTTAATGCGGGTGATTAATTTTTTCAGCTTAACGCATTAAAAATATTTAACGCAAATAACACAGCGTCCGTTTTTATTTCCATTTTCGCCTAGAGTTACATGATCACGCTCCTATTCATGAAAATGCTTCCAAGAAGACAAGACACAAGAAAACGCGCTGTATGTCAATGTCCTGTCTGTGTGTGTGTGTGTGTGTCAGTGTCCTGTCTGGGTGGCTGCATCTCATGTCAGCTAATCGAGGGACACTCTGACACACACACACACACACACACACACACGACGCGCAGACAGACTTGCGTCAGTCTCCTGCTCACATCGAGTTCTCTTTTGCTCTTGAACAAACAATAACAACAACACAGATCATTTTGAGTATTCTCATATTAGGAGTCTTAAATTAGATAACGTCTTAAATTAACTTAGAGTTGTGAGGAAATGAGATGCGTCAGATCCACGTCATGTTCAGCAGCGGCTCTTCTTAAAGTGACAGTAGCACTGATGATGCCTGTCATTAAAGAGCACCTATCATGGCATCTAAAATGTTCCAAATATTGTTTTAGAAGTCCCCAACAACAGTTTTGCATGCATGCAATGACAAAAAAGACTTTAGTTTTCTTATAATATGCATTTATTTTTACCTGTTTTGACAGCGATTCTCAAACGATTCCTTTAGTGATTCACTTTTCAAAACCCCGCCTTTACGTGACGCTAATCTGCGCTGATTGGTCCGATGACCCAGTCAGTTGTGATTGGTATAGTCTGTGCAGATATTTTCGGAAACGGAACGCCCATCAAAGTTTTATAGTGACAGTAATTTGTTAATATGTGTCAGGAGTTATGAATATGAAAACCGCGTCTGTACGTTTGATTGTAATATGAGCCTCAGCTGATCTCATTCATAAAAAAACTCCTCTATTCTCCTCACGAAGACTCGCGACAAATCAACATCCCTCAGGGCTTTTAGTTCAAAAGTGTGCAGATGAGGAGATATATTGATAGATTCTCATATGTCTGTGTCAAATTTCTAAACAGAGGAGTATTTTTTATTCAATACTTCCTCAAAATGCGCAGATAGCCTAATCATGAGCGATTGAGTCTCTTATGTATTGTTTTCAATTCATCCTGGCAGCCGGAGGGCGCTCTGTGCACATGTAGTCCATGTACAGACAGACGAAGAAGAACCATGTGCCATAATAGAAGTCCATAATAAAAGCTTCCTGAGATCGCGAAACATACATTTGACGACTAATAAACACTCAATCGCGACGATGTATGGTTTGTCTTCAAGCCACTTAGTCTTCAAATGCTCATCCTTGGGCAGATGAAAGAAGTTTGCTTTTGAGTCGCACTTCAGAACACAGCGTCTCGTGGCCATGATGTTTTCTAGTTTTCACTGGCGTCTTGGAGCGCAATAAGTGGGCGTATCGTATTCAAATAACTTGACAAGTTGACGTCATCTAGTCAGAGAAAAAGCTTCGGTCTTCTAACGATTCTTAAAAGTGACTCAGAGTCGACTCTTACTTTTGAAAGAAAATAACTATATATACGGTGCACTGTCATATTTCAAACTATGCAGGATGTTTTTGTTCACTTAGATCTATGTTACACACTACATGAAAGGTAAATTTCAAAATTCCATGATAGGTGCTCTTTAATGTTCATCAAAGAACAACGGGAACAGAGAAAATTGTAGCTTTAATGATGATTAATCTATATTACATTTATTATTTATGCAGTTAAGAAAGGTGTTTGAAAACTATTACATTTCTGTATACAGGGAGTGCAGAATTATTAGGCACGTTGATTTTCTGATCATATTTTTTTTCCAGGCACATTTGACCAATTCCAAACCACAGTAATCCTAATAACTACTATTAATTTAGTATTTAATAATGTATAAGTGATATATAATTGTTCATGAAGGCTGGAAATGAAAAATACCTTATATTCAGGTGTGCAGAATTATTAGGCATGTTTTCTTTTACAGATAAATTGAGCCAAAAAAGAGATTTAACTCTTTTTAGATACAACACTTCAGCTTGTGATTCTTATCTAGTGGGGGTCATTTTTTAGGATTCTTTACCTAACTGAAGTCTCTGAGATCCTGACACCTTCACTTCTGGAGACTCCAGGTAGGTTGCAGCTCTGGAAAATGGTGGCGCTGGAGACTAAAGGGTTCCTGATGGTTTCACCCTTAATTCTTCACCTTAATTCTTAATTCTTTTGCAGTTAACAGGTGTCTTTTCTTCACCACCTGTTTTTGTCAGATCCTGCTGACCCAACGAGCATTTCACTGTCCAATGGTCATGCCTTAACTGCAATGTCTAGTATTGCATTAGTATTGCATCCTTCTCATGGGCATTTAATACTTTTTGACTTTTCAGTCTGAGTTAAATCTCTTTTTTGGCTCAATTTATCTGTAAAAGAAAACATTCCTAATAATTCTGCACACCTGAATATAAGGTGATTTTCATTTCCAGCCTTCATGAACAATTATATATCACTTATACATTATTAAATACTAAATCAATAGTAGTTATTAGGATTACTGTGGTTTGGAATTGGTCAAATGTGCCTGGAAAAAAAATATGATCAGAAAATCAACGTGCCTAATAATTCTGCACTCCCTGTATCTCTAACAGGGAAGGCCATGGGTAAAATAACATTTATTATAATGGGTTTAGGTAAAGATTGTTTTTAAGTTCACTTAAATTAAAAGTTGTTTTTTTTAAAGCCTAATAAATGTTGAAATTGGGAGCTTTCAGTTATACTGTAATGAAACGTCATTAATGTTTCATAGAGACATCAGTGATACTGGCCTTCATTCATAAAAAGATGCCATTACAACACATATTTAAAATATGCTGTCTTTAAATTGTTTATACATTAATTTGGAGAGTAACTCAAATTATGACAATATCAAAATATTAAAAACTTAAAATATTAAAAACTTGCAATTAATCACGATTAATTACAGAAAAAATTTGATTAATTAGTACAACCCCAAATCAGAAAAAGTTGGGACAGTATGGAAAACGCAAATAAATAAAAAAGAAGTGATTTCTAAATTTACTTTGACTTGTATTTCATTGCAGACAATATGAACACAAAATATTTCATGTTTTGTCTGGTCAACTTCATGTCATTTGTAAATATGCATCCTTTCCTGTCATTCAGACCTGCAACACATTTCAAAAAAAGTTGGGACAGTAAAGCATTTACCACTTTGTAATGTTGCCATTCCTTTTCACAACACTTAAAAGACGTTTAGGGACTGAAGACACCAAGTGATGAAGTGTTTCAGGTGTAATTTTGTCCCATTCTTCCTGCAAACAAGTCTTGAGGTGGGCAACAGTACGAGGTCTTCGTTGTCGCATTTTGCGCTTCAAATGCGCCACACATTCTCTATTGGAGACAGGTCGGGACTGCCAGTCAAGTACCCGTACCCTCTTCCTCCGCAGCCAGGACTTTGTAATGTGTGCAGAATGTGGTTTTGCATTGTCTTGTTGAAATATGCATGGACATCCCTGGAAAAGATGTCTTCTTGAAGGCAGCATATTATGCTCCAAAATCTCTATGTACTTTTCAGCATTAATGGTGCCTTCACAGAAGTGCAAATTACCTTTGCCAAGGGCACTGACACAACCCCATACCATGACAGACCCTGGCTTTTGGACTTGTTGCTGGTAACAGTCTGGATGATCCTTTTCTTCTTTGGTCCGGAGCACATGGCGTCCATTCCTCCCAAAAAATACCTGAAATACTGCTTCATCTGACCACAGTACACGTTTCCACTGTGTGATGGTCCATCCCAGATGCCTCCGAGCCCAGAGAAGTCGACGGCGCTTCTGGACACTGTTAACATAGGGCTTCCTTTTGGCACAGTACAGTTTTAACAGGCATTTGTGGATGTAACTACGTATTGTGGTACTTGACAAAGGTTTGCCAAAGTAGTCCTGAGCCCATGTGGTGATATCGCTTTAGATGAATGACGATTCTTGATGCAGTGCCGCCTGAGGGATCGGAGATCACGGTTGTTCAGCTTAGGCTTGCGCCCTTGTCCTTTACGCACTGAAATTCCTCCAGATTCCTTGAATCTTTTAATTATGTTATGCACTGTTGAATGTGAAATATCCAAATCTCTTCCTATCTTTCTTTGAGGAACATTGTTTTTAAACATTTCAATAATTTTGTCACGTATTTGTTGGCAAACTGGCGATCCTCGGCCCATCTTTGCTCCTAAAGGATTAGACCTTTCTTGGATGCTGCTTTTGTACCAAATCATAATTACAATCACCTGTTGACATCACCTGTTTCAAATCATATCATTATTTAACCATTTTACCTCATTACTAGCCCTAAATTGCTCCTGTCCCAACTTTTTTTGAAATGTGTTGCAGGTCTGAAAGACAGGAAAGGATGCATATTTACAGATGACATGAAGTTGACCAGACAAAACATGAAATATTTTGTGTTCATATTGTCTGCAATGAAATACAAGTCAAAGTAAATTTAGAAATCACTTCTTTTTTTATTTATTTGCGTTTTCCATACTGTCCCAACTTTTTCTGATTTGGGGTTGTAGATATGTACATAGATCATACATATATTCCTCATTAGTGCCTGCACGGATCAGTCGAATGAGGCATCTACGTATATATCTTTGATCGCGCCAGTATTTTGACCTTATTCGCCGGAAGTTATGGCGCTGGGAAAACTAGATGACATTCGTCTGATAAGAGGTAAAAAAATAACAAATACTGTTGGATCATTTCGTGTCTTAAGACATCAATGTGTCGCCACGAGCCGCATTGTTTAATAAGGTTTGTGACATTCAAATTCCATTGATTGTTTTTTTGATGCATTTTCCTGTAAATTTCTGTCCAAATATCACTTCCTTTTTTTTTTTTTTCGTTTTCCATACTGTCCCAACTTTTTCTGATTTGGGGTTGAAAAAAAAATTAATAGATTCCCAGCACTAATATATATATATATATAGATATAAATGATGGAGATATCTTATACTTTGTTGTGTCGTACCTTGGTGTTTGTGCGATTGTTCTGCAGACAGTCTTGCAGAACCTCCTCGTACTTCTTTTTCAGGCCGTCCCGACTCTGGTCTGAGGATGGGGTGGTGCTCTCATAGCCAGAGGTGACCGATGAGGCCGAGGTCGAGTCTGACGAGTCAATCGAGAGCGAAGACGTGACTTCGGTGTCCAGAGAGCCCGAATCTGAGTCCTGGATGTTTTCTTTAGCATAAGACGTCATGGAAGACGAGGTCTGCATGTCCAGCTCTGCTAGCCACAGATCTCGGCCCAATAGCAGCCCTTTTTGTTGCACTGACTGACCAATCGAGCAAGGCAAATGTCTTAATGTGAAAACCTCATGTCCTGATTGGCTAATTGGTTTTAAAACACCTGAGTTTGAAGTTTCAGATTCAGTCGATTTCAGTTTGTTTGTGCTCGCATCTAAAAGATCACTCGTTTCTAACGACTGCTGAATGAAACTAAAGCTGGAATTGAAAATGTCACATGACTGCTTTAGAGGATTTTCCTCTATGTGAGTTTTGGAAGAATCCGAAGAGTTGTCCCTCTCGAAAAGATGTTCTCTCTGCCATTTCTCAGATGCGCCCTTTTGAGTGTTCTCATTAGTAGACGAGCCAATGGGAGTTTCGGAGGGTTCTCGTTCAGAATCACATGGCGTTCTGGCAGCGTCCACCTGGTCAAGCGTCTCTGTCCGCATGTATCCCGGCCGTCTGAAACTCCTCCTGCGATGGCTTCCTGATGCTGCCGCACCACCTGTTGAGAACAGATTACTGATTAAACGTCTTAGTCTTGATAATACACCATGAAAGATACTTGGACCTCTGACATCTGACTTTCACAATGGCATTTTTGTAAACAAATAATGACCCATGACAGCTGCTGTCATGTGGTTCAGCTGTAAAATCTCCCTGTGATCAGTGTGTCAAATGCAATACAGCTGTTGAGAAAATGAGAACTAATAGGCATATCAGGAAATGCACAGTAAACACAACTTTAAGAGCTCATTAATTATCTATCAGTTTTATTTTTTACATAAAATGTTGTACATTTTACATTGTAAATTTTACACAAAACGTAATAACAATAATATTTGAATTAAAAACTAATGGGCACATCAGGAAATGCACAAAAAAACACAACTTTAAGATTGAATAATTTACATATCAGTAAATATTGTACTTTTTTACATTTAAACAAATATAATATATATACATATATAAACACACGCACGCACACGCACACACACACGCACACACACACACACGCACACACGCACGCACACACGCACGCACACACGCACGCACACACGCGCACACACACGCACGCACACGCGCACGCACACGCACACGCACACGCACACGCACACGCACACGCACACGCACACGCACACGCACACGCACACGCACACGCACACGCACACACGCACACACGCACACGCACACACGCACACACGCACACACACACGCACACGCACACGCACACGCACACGCACACACACACACACGCACACACACACGCACACACACACGCACACACACACGCACACGCACACGCACACCTTTCAATTCTTTGATGAATAGAAAGTTCAAAAGAACAGCATTTATTTGAAATAAAATCTTTTGTAACATTATGAATGTCTATACTGCCACTTTTGATCAATTTAATGCACCCTTAATGAATAAAAAGTATTAATTTCTTTAATTTTATTCAAAAAAAATGTAATTCTTACTGACCCCAAACTTTTGAACGGTAGTGTATAAAGTTACAAAAGCTTTCTATTTCAGAAAAATGCTGTTCATTCATCAAAGAATCCTGAAAAAAAAAGATTTCTGAAGGATCATGTGACACTGAAGCAGGGATGGAAATTAACTTTTTTGTCCACGGCCACTCAATGTTTTTACCAGCCACTTTCTTGTTTTTAGCCGACAATGTGTAATGTGAAAATTAATACTACAAGCTCTACAATACTTAAGCAGTTTATTTAATCTCAAGTCTATTTTCTCTTTCTCTCTTATACACACACAAACCATGAACTGATATACATTTCATTCAATGAGTAGGGCAGATTAATGGATGTGGCATTTGGATGATTCGTGGTCTTTTATGGCTTCCAGTTTTAGGTTTTTAGTCCCAACAATGAAACTATTAGTTTTGGCATCTTCTGAAGCGTGTTGACGACATACTAGGGTTGCCACCTTCAGTCTGGCAAAATAAGGGACACCCATTCACGACAATATCAAATTTTATATTATTTTACATTTGATTATTTAATTTATTTCTAAAGCCTATTTGGTGCACTTTAAAGGGATAGTTCACCCAAAACTAAAACATTAATATACTCTCCCTCATGATGTTCCAAACCTGTATGAGTTTCTTTGTTCTGCTGAACACAAAAGAAGATATTTTGAAGAAAGTTTGTAACCAGGCACCATTGACTTCCATAGTATGAATGAATCTTCCAATGTGTTCAACATAACAAAGAAATGTATACATGTTTGGAACAACTTGAGGGTGAGTAAATGATGACAAATTTCATTTTGGGGTGAACTGTCACTTTAAGCAGTCATTCTGAACCAGTAATCACTTTTTTGACAATTCAATTCAAGAAAAGATGTGAGCGAAGCCATTCGGTCTGTTGTGGCACCGCTGCCGAATATCCAGAAGTTAAAGCCGGAGCAAGAACAATCTTTAATGAGTTTTGTTGGTGGCCATGATGTTGTGTCCCGGGAAAAGTTTGAGTTTTTCCAGCTCGCTCCGTTAGTGGTGAAGGAGTTGCTGAAGCCCTATTGGGACGGTAATTGTTTCTCGTGGGGTCGGAAGGTATTGTCATCATTTACAGGGGCTAGTCAGTGATTTTATAGCCGTCCGTCTCCCACCACCTGCTTAAAAATCCCCCGGCCGAATTACTGCTTTAGACAAACACCAAGGTCGTGTGGTCATTTAACTGCTGTCCTAATCCACGTCTCTGAGTTTTCAAGAATATAAATCCTTTTTGACCCTTGCAGAGCACCGTACGGCTGCGCTTTGCTGTAATTTGGATGCATTTCTAGACTTGTATTTCTTTAAATGCTGGTGAGTGTTTACAAGAGCAATACATTTCATCACCGCTCAAAAAATAAAAAGAAGAAAAGCACGTAAACATTTGAATTGGGCCGTTATTTACGCCAGCATTTATTCTTATCATACCAAGCATATGTTTAGGACCAGGTGAGCAGCACGTTCCCCATCACACAACTCTCCCCTCCACCGTGAAGAAATCACAATCCGAATGCACAAGTTTTAGGTTTTATCACTGAGGTGGTGCACAATCTGCACAGTTATTTTTACGGACTTCGAACGGCACATGACATACGTCACGACCAAACGTTAGCGATTGGTTATGGCAGGTCCAATAGTTTTAAACTTCAACAGAAGTACCACCCTCAAGGAAGATAACGCTTGTCAATGGAGAGTGGCCAGACTCTCTGAACAAATGAATTGTACGAGAGTCTGGTAAGACCAGGCTAAATAAATTAAGCTTTGATCACAGGAATAAGTTACTTTTTAAAATCTATTCAAACAGAAAATAGTTATTTTAAATTGTAATATTTCAATTTTTTTTTGTATTTTTAATTAAATCAATGCAGCCTTGGTGAGCAGAAAATACTTAATTTTAAAACATAAAAAATCTTACCGATCCCAAACTTTTGAATAGCAGTATATACAGACACCATTTTTTTAATATTTGAAATATACAGTTTAATTTATGATGAAACAAACAGCTCTTTAGGGTTCCTGAAAATAACGCTCACTTTAATGGAAATTTAACTCACAGAAATCACAAATGAGATCTCTTTAATATCTTAATTCTCCTAGACAGCAATAAGACTAAATGGAGCGCTACCGGAGATTTTTTGCAAATATCTCCTGCTTCTCACACACAGAGAAAAAGTGTGCCAAAACTGTACCTTTAGGGGTAAAACAGCTTGTCACTGGGGCAGTATCCTTAAAAGGACATCTTTGTACATCTTTTTTTTACCACAAAAAGGTTCATGGTAGTACCGTCACTCTAAAAAAAAAGGCTCGTAATCATAGGGGAACCTTTTTTAGTGGTACGTATTTGTACTCTAAAAGGTACTAATATGCACCTTTTAGGAGTAAAAAAAAAGGTCCAAAGATGTCCTTTTAAGGATACTGCCCCAGTGACAAGGTGTTGTACACTCTAAAAAAAAAGGCTCGTAATCATAGGGGAACCTTTTTTAGTGCTATATAGCACCAATTTTGGTGCTACAGTGGTTCTTCAGCGGTTCTTCAGAGGTGCTATATAGCACCTTAGTCAAAGAACTGGTGAAGAACCTCTGAAGAACCGCTGAAGAACCACTGAAGCACCAAAAATGGTGCTATATAGCACTAAAAAAAGGTTCCCCTATGATTACGAGCCAAGAACTATTTTTGGTGCCATATAGAACCTTTTTTTTTTTAGAGTGTACCCCTAAAGGTACAATTTTGGCACACTTTTTCTCTGTGTGCAGATGTTCTCACACGTGTCTCATCTAGAGTTTCAGAAGAGATTTCAATACAAGTCCATTTGAGGATTTTTCAGGATCAAAAGATTTAAGATAGTGGATATTTCTAATCAACAATTTAGTTCTTTGCACTAATATTTATTTCTATAAATCTCACTATAGAAAGTAATGTAACAATATTAATGTAACGATATGTATAATAATGTAACAATATTATTAGTCAATATATTGTAGAAAAATGGTAAAAGCAAGCATATGAATATATGATAAATAGGATAATCAATTATATATATATTATTTTTGTAATATTCTTCCCTTCAGTAGTAACTTTTTCCAGGGATTTCCACTGAACAAATGAATATATTATTTGGATAAACAATTAAATTCAAAGAATTTATAATCAGAATCAGCTTTTTGGTTTGGGCTGCGCAAGTTAATCATCACAATTTGATGTGAAGTCCACATTATATTATCCTTACTGGATGTCAACTAATGACTCGACTGTATGTTGCTTTTATTTTGAATGAGAAACATCACTTTGAAAGTATGATAAAATATGAATACGAAATAAATTAAATGAAGTATCATATTAGTCTCAGTCTTTTTAAATGCATCGTGTCATTTATTATAAAACATAAACAACACTTTAGGGTTCCTGCAATACTGTTTAACCTTCTGAGCAATGAAAAAAAAAGAGCAACATCTGAGTAACTGAGAAACGTTCCTCTGGACGACTGCAATCTCGGCTGAAATGGGTTAATGTGTTCAAACGACAAGCCATCATAAAACTACAAGCCCCAAAACACCAAAGAGAACACAAGAATAAAACCAAACCTCCACATTCAAAGTCAACAAAACACAGTGGCCTGTTGTTCAGTGGGCAAAGGGGACGCTCTCAGATGAACTCTTTGTCTGCAGCTGTGATTGGCTCTTCATTTAAACATGTTTCCCACAAACCCTCACTCATCCGTCCAGTGTACGGAGAGAGAACAGCTGCAGTGCCGTTACATGCGTCTCTCGCAGATCTTTCAAACATTAACACACAAACTCTCACGGGAGAAATAACAGTGAGTCCATTCACAGGACAGAGCACAGACTAGATCATGACCTCTGAAAAAGGAGGGAAATGTTTGAAATAGAAAGTTCATATCAATGATTTCTATAGTTTTCTATTAAAAAAGAGTTTTAAAGATGTAATACAGGGCTCCAGACAAAAATATCAATTGACCGTTCGCAAAGACCCGCCCCCTTTAGTTACTGTTGCTATGTCCGACAAATTCAAATTTATTTGTATAGCGCTTTTCACGATACATATCGTTTCAAAGCAGCTTCACAGAAAATGCATCTACATTACAATTTAAATTGATTTGTACATGTTATGCATTTCAGAATTGCACATATACAAAGCACACAGATTAGCTAACTATCTATTATTAATCAATACAATAACTATGGCACAGAAATAAGACAAGCCATGGCGCTCTCACACCACACACACGCGCTCACGTAGAGAAAATACATCGCGGAGCAAAGAGGACACTGACAACACACCGACACAGGACAGAGCAAGTTACTTTTGATATGAAACAAAGTCTAAACTTTGAAATTGTCATTTTTTAAAGAAATTTAAACAATAAATAGCGTTTTGTGGCTCTTTAGTGTGTGGTGATCGCTGTAGCGCCTCAGTTAAAGCTGCTCGTGAACCGATCATCTCTTCTAGTTCATTGATGAGCACGAAATAAACATGAATGAACACTAAAAGAAATGTTGCTTCAACCGCGGAAAGACGTCAGTACACACAGTTTTTCCAAGTTCAAGTCCACCGACAATAATCTACTAACTCTCCTGACTGCTTTGTCGGACAAACCGGCAGATTCGGCGCTGTGATTGGTCAGATCACCTGTCAATCAAACTTACGGAGAAGGGTGAATTAAGGAACCATTGGCTCCTATAAGGTTAAAATTAGGCACCTAATTATTTTTTCAAGTGCCACAAAACAATAAACGCGTTTTAATTTTTCACATGCGATTATATGGGTGGTGTTGAATTTCTTTTTTAGCTCCTTCCATTCTCTAATGAAGACAACAGTTTAAGTAAAACAGGGTTTCTGCAGGTTTCACCAAGTCAAATTTAAGACTTTTTGAGACCTTTTTAAGACCGTTATGAATGAAATTTAAGACCTATAAAAGGAAATGCAGTCACAAATTTACTTGCAAAGTAAATTAATTTATTCAAATTGAACAAATCGATAAACTTGTACGTCCTCATAACTCAATTCCACCAGGATTTTGCGACTTTTTTTTGGTGATTTTTCAGATCAAAATGACTTGAATGATTTTGTGGTGGTAATTTCCAGACATTTGCATTTTTTTCATAATTAGGACACCACATTTACCATATTCTGTAAGATGCACAACAGCCACACATGACAATATAATAAAAAACTAAATACATAAATCTTGTTTATTTTGGTCTACAAATAATGCAGGATCTAAAATAAAAAAATGCATGATGATTTTTCATTATTATTGTTATATTATATATACATATATTATTGTTGATTTAGTAAATCACAGAAACACGAAAAACTGGAGGACTATTAGCTGAAGAATAAAATCCGTTTTATGTGTCTGTGGTACAATCTGAAAGAGCCTCAATAACACGAAAGCTGATTGGCTGCAATATAAGCTGCATGTTGGTCTCATTTGTAGTCAGCAAATTATATTTGGACTAATTAAACATTCTAAAGTGCTGCAGGATTTCGATGAGCATTAGAGCTAGCGTTACATGGACACAGGAAAATTAAGACCTGTTTAAAATTATTTAAGAGCTAGAACAGGATACTTTAGCGAATTTAAGACTTTTTAAGGCCTAAAATTTTGATTTTGAAATTCTAGACTTTTTAAGACCCCGCGGAAACCCTGTGAAATATAAGGATTATGTAATATAGTGCATATATTTAGCAAAGTGCCCCTTTCTATAGTTATAGTTTATGAGCATTGAATGGCTTTTCTGAGGTAAATTTGACGTGATTGTTCTTAAGCTGTTTTATACAAGCTCTTTCCAAGGTGGAAATGCTGATTGAGCGATCAGGCCACATTAAAGAGCACCAAAAAGTTGAAAGTTTGTTAATTGTTTACTAAAATTAACAAACAATTTAAAAGGTGACATATTAAAGGTGACAGTTAAGTACAAATCGTCCTGTGATTATGGATGGCTGCGCTACAAATACAGGCAGTAACAGAAAACAGCAAAGATTAAAATATATTGAGAGTAAGATTTCAGTATCAATTGAAAACGAGAATTGTTACCGATTAGTTGGCGTCCACACAGCTGACATGTTCATCTGTTGTGGTTAACCATGTTGTGTGCACGAAATAGACACAGCCTTCTTGCACTTTTACAGTACTTGGATATTCATTGACATATCTCTGTCGTTTTCTCTCATGCTGGCACAGCTGTCAGCGTTGTTGCTCGATAGAGATGAGGGCTTTGAAAAAGCCTGATATTTTCTGTTTTGACATCCGTTCCTGACGCGTATTTTGGCACTCAGTGAGGATTTTTTCCACTGTAACTTCGTCTCATTTTATTACGTCAACACAACAAAAGATGTGATGGGCTACTCATCACAGAACATGCAGGAAAAAAGGCACCCAGTTATTAATCAGAACATTTATATGGTTGCCAATGGCGATCTCATCAAAAATATAACTCGGAAATTAATATTTTTGGTCGCAAACGTGACCGTTTTAGTGGCAGTCTGGAGCCCTGCACTGTATGGCAAGAAAAAGACTCTTTCCCTTCTTTCTTTCACCATGAACTACACTGAGCTAATGAAGAGCAGATGAAGTCACGGCTGAAGAATGTTTTCTAGAGAGAAAGGAAGAGCTGCTCGAGTGCCTTCGACAAAAGGACGTTATCAAGCAGTCCACTAGAGCAGGGATTTACAAACTTTTTTGTACCCCTTTTGACGAAGCCCCCACAAGATTTCAAGCTTGATTTGTTAAAGCTGCTCTATTTACACTTGGCCACATGAATGTCTCCACAAAACAAACATAAAGCTGATCTTCAGTTCCCAAACTATTTGCAAATTTAGTTCACGTCAACGAAAGTTACAGATATAAGCTGTATTTTATTTATCATCATCTCAAATCAGTTTTATAAAGTCATAGACATTTGTAATGTCACATTTGTATAATAAAAAAAGAATAGTATAGTTAATTGTCTCATTGGTCTCCAATCGATTTTTTCTCCCAGCCCTAATATTAAATGGTATTTGATGATGATGATGATTTGTAGATACTATTTAAAGGGACAGTTCACCCAAAAATAAGTTGTTTCAAACCTGTACGAGTTTCTTTCTTCTGTTGAACACAAAAGAAGATATTTTCGGAGGATGTTGGTCACCAAACAGTTTCTGTTCCCCATTGACTTACATAGTAGGATTTTTTTTTTTTTTATGGGGGTCAATGGGTTCTAGCAACTGTTTGGTTCCCGGCGTTCTTCAAAATATCTTCTTTTGTGTTCAACAGAAGAAAAACTCATACAGGTTTGGAACGACATGAGGGTGAGTGAATGACAGAACTTTCATTTTTGGGTGAACTATCCCTTTAATTGATGAACCTTTCAAGTAAACATTTGCACTTGGTTGGTAAAGGGTGTTTTTACCAAGGGGGTAATCCAGCACCCCGGAAAGTCCCTTGGGTCTTTTTTTTTTTTTAAATATAAAAAATTGAGTGTTGTTTGGAGTGGTCCAAGACCTTATGACTTTTGTTGCACTTGAACCACAAATATAAACAAAAAATATTGACTGGATCCGAGCAGTTTATGTGGTTGAAATTGAAAAAGATTAAAAATCCTTCCCTCGCAGGTCAATTTGACCCCCTTAGGAATTAATGGAATGTGAGGAATGCTTCAAAACCCTAACAAATGAAACTTAAATTAAAACTAAAATTTACAGCAAAAAATATTTTATAATGTCTACATGTGTATCTGAATGCATACTGAAGAGATAAACTCAAGAACTGACTTTAGGACCCAGCGGAGCCGCTCATTTGCTTCAGTAGAGCTATAAGGCCATCTGGTTGCAAGAGTCATCAAATATCATGTTATATTATCTTTTTCCACATGGTCGGTACACCCAATTTAAGATATTCTGAGCTGAATTAATGCACCTCATAGGTGGCATGAATATGAATGAAAAATTAAATGATACTCTAAATATGAAACTAAAACCACCAGTAGGTGGCTTTTCATCAACTCATGAACCCCAATACAAAAGGATTAAAGGTGCACTATGTAACTTTTCCGTCCACTAGAGGTAATCTATTCAAAACAAAGGCGTAGTTTGATGACGGCACGTTTGAGCGCAGAATCTTGGGTCATGTGGTCTTCAGCTCACAGCCGGTGGGAAAGAATCGGGATAGGACTCGGGCAGAAATCATGTTGATGTGATGATTAACGTTCCTGTAGTGAAGCAGAGCAGGAGCGAGTGTTGTGGAGCTGAGGAACCGCTGGAGCGATTGTTAATAAGATGAACGCAACACACGCCTCGCGAGCAGCAGGACTTTTATTATGACACAGTCGCCGGCGCCACTTCCTCTGGTCATGAGTGTGAGGTAACGCAGCTCTGATGATCATATTAGACACATCTGAGTGTGTGTGTGATGTGATGACGTTACTCTGTGTGTTCTCTCAGCGGCTGCTATGACACTTGTTCACACTGCAGAGAGAGTAAAGCGTTTCTGCAGAATAAAACCGAGTGTAACAGATGTTATATCAATTTATTAATTTCACAAAATCTCTCCCTTTTATTAATTTACACAATTATTTTGTATTCTTTTAATATTATTTTCTGTTATTTGAGCTGTTTTCTATGTTATATATGCATTTCTAAACTGTTTGTTGTAATTGTTGAATATGGTACGTGTCCCCTTTAAGAAATTAGTTCCGGTTGCTTTCCTTCAGTTCGCGGTAAGCGCAGCTGGGGAAAGGCCAATGGTGAAACGGTGAAGGCCTGTTTTTCACGTGTCTTTTTTTATTCACCCAGAATAAAAAATGGTCTGAGGAATTTCTGTTGTCCGGTCTGCCTTAATTGCTAACACAACACAACGCAGAGCGACGATCCGGGTCACGGCACCATTGTGACCGATCTGGATCGTCGCTCGGCATTGTGTTGTTTTAGCTTTAGAAATGCATATATAAACATAGAAAACAGCTCAAATAATAGAAAATAATATTAAAAGAATACAAACTAATTGTGTAAATTGATAAAAGGGAGAGATTTTGTAAAATTAATAAATTGATATAACATCTGTGGAGGAAACCGAGGGGAACGCAGATATGATGTCATCGACAGGCCACGCCCTCACACGTCCCGGTTCATCGGGTAAAATAGCAATTTCTCACTTGGAAACATTTGGAATATTGTAAGTACTCAACTGAACAAAATATATAACACTGGCCTAGTGGTTTTCGGATATGTTACTGAAAAAATGTTACATAGTGCACCTTTAAATGCCTAACAATGATTTACTCACTATGACATCCACAAAACAAACCTTTTCCCCCTCCTTCTGTGGAACATTAAATATCATATCTACAATTTACAATGAAGAATAGCAGCACGAGCCCATCGCTGTTCACAACTATACTCCAAATACAACCACAACTGAGACTCACCATCCACCATCTGTCATGAACACCGTCTAGATCAGCTCGACTAGACCACTTTAGTAACAGTGACACCACACAACAGAGAACACTAAAGGTCTGCTCTCCCCTCAAAAGGGAAGGAAACGGTCACAACAAGTCTCTTTAAAGACACAGAAAAGATGAAATGATCAAGTAGAGGGGGAACAAAAAGAAGTAAACAGGAAATATTTGAGATGTTTGTTAAATAAAAGTATATGCAAAAATGTATAACTCATAAAAACAGTTGAAATGGCTTAAATTATTTTGATAAAGTAAATGTTAATACATGACTTACTGATCATATCTACAGTGTGTGAAGCAGCTCTACAGACGATAATAGTCATTATTCAGCTCAATTCAGTTCAATGTAGGCCTGTCGTAATAATCAATATATCGATATAGCGACAATATATGTATCATTTTTTGTGATGCAATATATCGCCCATTATGTTTACATGATAATGAATGTCACCAACATTTTACTCGATTGTGCCGTCATCTTGTATGTTTTCCGTGATGGAGTGGTTCTCGAGCAGTTCCTTCATACACAGAGCGGTTATCGACAGGTGAAAAAAGGCGTTATAGTGTTTTCCTGACAACTACTGACAGTTTGGAAGAATAAGCCCAAATGGACTCGATTTCAAAGCCGCAATCCCCTGTTCTGCTGCACATATGAACATTACGAGTGTTAAAGCCGTTTCACAAGGGAAAATATTTATTTACTATTTATTGTAGGGATGCAACAATACAGTTAGTCCACGGTTCAATACATACCTCGGTTTTTAACCACGGTTTTCGGTTCGGTTGAACCTTACCATTGATTCTTATTAAAGCTACTGTAGCCTATTCGTTTTTCAGTCAAGAGCAATGAGTGATTTTCTCTTTCTCTTTTGTTGTTGTATTAAAATTAAAGGGATAGTTCACTCAAAAATGAAAATTCTGTCATCGAGAAATGAATACAGGTTTGGAACAATATTAGAGTGAGTAAATAATGACAATTTTACAGGTGAACTGTCCCTTTAAGGACAGACCTCCGTGCATCTGATATACAGACACACGCGATTTTACTTTCACTTTAGACATAACTGACAGTGTTTATGTTAACCTTGTGTGTATTTGACAGTATTAGCGCAGTAAGACGACTACTTAGTCCAGTAATCACGTGTTTGACAGGCGTTTAGTGCGCGCGCTCGGAAAAGCGCATGTTAACCGCGCATATGTTAAATAATGAGCCGGCAAGGCTTTAAAACGCATGCAAATAATGAACTTTCTTGGTTTTGAATATATATAGTGTCCCGTGAGTATAACTCTACCACCAGGGCTCTACGCTAACTTTTTTCTTGAGGAGCACTTGTGCTCCTAATTAAAAAAAAATAGGAGCACAGTCAAAAATTTAGGAGCACTTTCTGATCAATAACACGTATTCCAATTATAACTTTCCCATTACAGGATGATCTTTGTCCCTTTAAATTAATGTCATGGGGCATTTTTACCATTATAAGAGCAATGTTTTCTAATCTTATTAAATGTATGCACCATCTTTTGTCAATTTCTTCATTTAAAATAGAAAAGTTTTTTTTTTTTAATGTTAATTTAAACAATAAATTCAGTTAGAGCAATGAGACACAACCAGACTGTTACCAATCAAATTAAATCAGCATCAAAAGTAGAAGTGGCGCAGAAGCTCTATCTGAAATGGTGTTTAGATACATTTACATGCAGCTCATGGGTAAATAATGTTGTATAAATGTTTTAAATATAAGTTTTTGAATTTAGAAATAGGCTATGTACAAGTTAAAATTAAACTTTGTTAAAATATTTTTATTTTAAATAAAAAGTCCATGCAAAGTATAAATATGAAAATAAAACAGCCAGTAGGTGGCGTCAAGTCTATGTGGGAGTCATTCATTCAGTCGTTCAAACGCAGATTCATTCGATCGAACCGCTTGGAGATGCACAACTGGTGTTGTTTTGATTTTCACGAAATAAACACTATTGTGGCTAAAACGTTGTTACTTAATATCAACTTGTATATTGGACTTTTGTACAAGATCAGTATCACATTTGCAATCATGCCAATACTCGGAGCAATAGCAGTCAGTAACTTTTGGCGCTCTGGCGCTTAAACAGAACTGCGGAAGAACACTGCAGCCGGAGCTACTTCTCTCTGTTTATGTCGAGTCACACAGGGACTGTGCTCCTCCACAGCGCTGCGAACCAAACTGGAATAGTCAGAATATAAACACTTATTATATGTGTACCGTAGTGATTCAGGGTAAGATAAAAACACGGTTTGGAAAATGGATTATTGATGTACTAACTCATATGCATCTAGTCATTTTTAAACACAATAAATGTTATGGACTGCAGCTGATAAAGATTAAATCAAGAACTCATACAGGAGCGTTTTTAAATTATTTTTTATTAATTCACTTTTGGTGGCATTTTTGCCCCAAGCCCCTGTTAATTTCCGACCTTGTTTATGATAATCCAAATTTGGTATTTCTAGTTAAGTTTGGCTGCAAAGAAACATCAGCGCGAGGCGTCTGCTAAGTGCATGGCCGCATCACACCCGTTTCACTCATAGACCGTGGTTTCACCATTTAATCTGAAGTGTAGTCCGTCGCACACGTTTTTTGCACATGCTCCGCTGACAGAAGGCATGAAAAGCAGTTGATTGCAGCACGAAACGTAACAGTTGCTCAGTCAGTCAGTGTTTGTAGTTTTTATTCCGATTTATAGGCTACATCTATTCATGTTTACAGTTTACATTTCACTGCCAGTTGTATATTGTGTATATAACTGTGTATGTGACAAATAAAACTCTTGAATCTTGAGAAGCGATCGGGTCACTCACACCGGTGCGCCTAAATCTTTTTCCGCAGTCGCACGCAGTAATTTTCAGGCGCAAATGCGCCTAAAATGGTCGCTA
This sequence comes from Gobio gobio, assembly GCF_949357685.1. NCBI lineage: Eukaryota > Metazoa > Chordata > Actinopteri > Cypriniformes > Gobionidae > Gobio > Gobio gobio. The sequence goes on from NC_137111.1 coordinate 46,553,336, forward strand.
TGTAGAGCCCTGCTCTACCACTAACGTGTGATGTGAATGTATGTCGCGGTGTTCAGTGTTGGGATGGAGGCAAATGATAGAGTTTGTAGAAAAATAATTAATTAAATGCAAAACCGAGAAAAAACGCAATTCACAAGTGCGTATTGAACCGTGAATGCCGTACCGAACGGTTCAATATTATATTGAGAATTGTGGCATCCCTATTAGATACATTAATTGTGGCATCCCTAATTTAATGCATTTTTTTATTTTTATTTTTATTTTTATTTAGGATAATATATATTTTACCCTTAATTTCCACGATCTAAAGAATTAAAAGGTTGTCATTTCAAAGTGTGTAGGTCTACTTGCCTTATTATGCTGTTATATTAGAATTATATATTCAGTGGCATAAATAGTCTTAAAATGACAATAATATCGTTTATCGCCATTATTTCAGGGACGATATATCGCGAAACAAAAAGTAGTTATCGTGACAGGCCTAGTTCAATGACAGTGTTAATGTTGCAAAGATCAACAATTCTGGTCTGGTCTGGATGTTTTTCACCTATTTTACAGTCAAGCATGTGAAAATGGTGCATCTAATCAGTTTTAAGTTATCTTTTCTCAACAAGATGCATGAACTGAGGAATCATTTGTGTCTGGAGCATTAAAAAGTTTGATCAGTTCCTCAAAGTATATGAAAAACACCAAGTATGTGCAATAGTAACAGAGGTTTGACTTCGCAAACACCATTAATTACTGATAAACGGTTTAAAGCCTTCAATCAATATTGGCATGTATTAAAAAGCCAGTTTTCAAGTGGTCGTGAGAGAAATGTGTGTTTACCTTTGTTGATTAAAGAGGCCCTCTCCAAACACACTTCTGCTGTACTCGGCCTCCCATTGGCCGCTCACGAGCGCTTCACACACACACACACACACACACACACACACACACACACACACACACACACACGAGCGAACGCTGAGGAGCTCTTAAAGAGGAAAAGGGAATGAGTGAGGAGGAGCACAGCAATCGGTTGCAGATTCTCCTCTGGAGACGCTTCGCCACACTAACACAAGTTCAGTGTGACTCGTCCGATTGAGGAAGTGAGAGAGTCTTTTCCTCTCTCCTTTATAACACAACGGTTAAGACGAGAGTGAGAGAAAGCTCAGCTCTCTGTGCCCACAACAACACCAGGTTCACACTGTTATCAGGAACTACATCGAAAAACAACACATTTTGGGCAAATTAAGTTGAAAAAATTAAAATAATAATTTTAGATTTGAAAAACATAAAATGAATGAAAATTAGAAATGTTGCCTTGGCCACTAACTGAAATGGTTGAAATCTGAAGTAGTAAAATGACTAAATTAAATAAAACTAAAACTGAAATTTAAATAAATTATAATATATTATAATAAACTATTTAGAAATATTAATTTATTAAAGAAAAAAAAAAAAAAAAATTGGATGTATGGATGGATAAAAAACAATGGATGAATGGATGATAGAACAATGGATGATGAATGATAGAACAATGGATGATGGATGATAGAACAATGGATGGATGAATAGAACAATGGATGGATGGATGGATGGATGGATGGATGGATGGATGGATGATAGAACGATGATGGATGAATAGAACAATGGATGGATGGATGGATGGATGGATGGATGATAGAACGATGATGGATGAATAGAACAATGGATGGATGGATGGATGGATGATAGAACGATGATGGATGAATAGAACAATGGATGGATGGAACAATGGATGGATGAATAGAAAAATGGATGGATGGATGATAGAACGATGATGGATGAATAGAACAATGGATGATGGATGAATAGAAAAATGGATGGATGGATGATAGAACAATGGATGGATGGATGGATGGATGGATGATAGAACGATGATGGATGAATAGAACAATGGATGGATGGATGGAACAATGGATGGATGGATGATAGAACAATGGATGGATGGAACAATGGATGGATGAATAGAACAATGGATGGATGGATGGATGGATAGAACAATGGATGGATGGATGGATGGATGAATAGAACAATGGATGGATGGATGGATGAATAGAACAATGGATGGATGGATGGATGAATAGAACAATGGATGGATGGATGGATGGATGAATAGAACAATGGATGGATGGAACAATGGATGGATGAATAGAACAATGGATGGATGGATGATAGAACAATGGATGGTTGGATGGATGGATGATAGAACAATGGATGGATGGATGAATAGAACAATGGATGGATGGAACAATGGATGGATGAATAGAACAATGGATGGATGGATGGATGGATGAATAGAACAATGGATGGATGGATGGATGGAACAATGGATGGATGAATAGAACAATGGATGGATGGATGGATGGATGATAGAACGATGATGGATGGATGGATGAAACAATGGATGGATGGATGGATGAAAATGGATGGATGGATGGATGATAGAATGATGGATGGATAGAACAATGGATGGATGATGGAATTGATAGAATTGATCCATTGTTCTATCCATCATCCATCCATTGTTCTATCCATCATCCATCCATTGTTGATAGAACAAATGATAGAACAATGGATGGTTGAATGGATGGATGGATGATAGAACAATAGATGGATGAATGGATGGATGGATGGATGGATGATAGAACAATGGATGGATGGATAGAACAATGGATGGATAATAGAACAATGGATGGACAGAATGATGGATGGATGGATGAATGGGTGGATAGAACAATGGATGGATGGATAGAATAATAGATGGATAGATATAACGTTGACAGACAGACAGACAGACAGACAGACAGACAGACAGACAGACAGACAGATAGATAGATAGATAGATAGATAGATAGATAGATAGATAGATAGATAGATAGATAGATAGATAGATAGATAGATAGATAGATAGATAGATAGATAGATAGATAGATAGATAGATAGATGTAAGATTTTTTCAGGGCTGGATGGGAGTGACATTTCATCAATGAATCAAAGTAAATTAAATCAGTAAATCACCGGCTGCACTAATGGCTCGTCAGCTTCTCCAATCTCAGGAGAGTTTCTGCTGTACGTCAGGGACTCAACAAACATGAGAAACCCTCCGTACTGCACTTTAATATAGCAGCTGCAATTCTGCTGAAGTTCTGGCGAAGGTTTCGACGCACTTCCTGTTCACTCACAGAGACGCAAGCCAGCTGATGACTTCACACACACACACACACACACACACACACACACACACACACACACACACACACACACACACACACACACACACACACACACACACACACACACACACACACACACACACACACACACACACACACACACACACACACACACACACACACACACACACACACACACACACACACACACACACACACACACACACACACACGGGCTAAGGAAACTATTTGAACATAAACAAATCTGATGATAAAGTAGAACGAGAACAAGAATGTACGAATAACATGTGTTGCTAGAACATTTAAAAACTGAAAATCCCATGTCGTTTCAAACCATATGTTTGATATGAATGATGCATGACTGGTTTCTCTCATAACAGCAATATTTAGCCCTTTTCTGCTTCCATTATATAGTCAAGAGCAGCATGAACTTCTGCTAAATATCTCATTTGGTGTTCGACGGAAGAAGGAAAGTCATGCTTTGGAACGACATGAGGGTGAATGAATGATAATAGCACTTTCATTTTTGTATGTCCCTCCTCCATAGCTGTAAACATAAGCATGCTCACACTGGCCTGAAGAGCTGAATCAGGCCAGAACAGAGACAGATTGACACAGATTCCTCCATCTAAACTCCATCTCCATGACCGTCGACCCGAATCTCTGACACGTCCACCGCTCATGATTATCACATTGCAAGGCTGATACTACAAGTCTGGAATCTTTCACAACTTTTGAAGTTATTCTCCCACATATTTTATTCAGCGTGTGTGTGTTTACACGAGTGTCACGTTTCTCTAGAGCCGCCTGCCCAATATATTATGTCTGAAAGCGAGATCTGAAATGCAAAGGGCTATTATTATTGGAAATGATCTCGTGAAAAACTTTCTAGTCTTCTGATGGATGTCTAAAAATAATCCAACCACTAAACCTCCATCCTCGTGTATTCTGACACGGTTTGATGAACTTTGATGTGGGAAGAGATTGTGGCCAGAGGAATAAAAGAAAAGAATGTGTTCCCAAAGATCATATTGCACATTAGAAATATCAAAACATGAAGCTTTTAGTTCAGTGTAGAGTGATTGTATCATATGGTAACACAACATGGTGTTTTATTCCACTATGCTCATTGAATATGTCAAACAGCAACAATATGTCGTTCACAAACATGGTAATATCATCATGGAACATATAATACACCATGACAACAACACACATGCTACTTAAAGCAAACATTTACATCATTTCATGTCCAATAATACTTATACACTCTAAAAAAAGATAAAAAAAGATGGGTTGTTTCAACCCATGTTTGGGTCAAATATAATCCAACGGTTGTGATTAAAAATAAAATTTAAATATTTAAACCAACGGTTGGGTTTAAACATATTTAAATATTCAATCCAACAGTTGGGTTTAAACATGACATTTAAATGTTTAAACCAACGGTTGGGTTTTAAAATTGTAATTAAAAAATGTAGACAAAAGGTTGGGTTTAAAATTTTTATTTAAATATTTAAACCAATGGTTGAATTTAAAATGTAATTTAAAAATGTAGGCTATACCAACGGTTGGGTTTAAAATTTAATTTAAATATTTAAGCCAACGGTTGGGTTTAATCATCAAATTTAAATATTCAATCCAACAGTTGGTTAAACATGCAATTTAAATGTTTAAACCAACGGTTGGGTTTAAAAGTGTCATTAAAACATTTAAACAAACGGTTGGGTTTAAAAATGTCATTAAAATGTTTAAACCAACGGTTGGGTTTAAACATTTTATTTAAATATTTAAACCAACGGTTGGGTTTAAACATTTTATTTAAATATTTAAGCCAACAGTTGGGTTTAAAAATGTTAAATGTCATTTAAATATTTAAACCAACGGATGGGTTTGTCCATATTTGACAACTACGTAATAAAAAACTAAATAGAGTGTATTATCATGGTAGTGAAAATACTTTATTACATGATATAGACGAATGATTACCATTTATACAAAAAAATGGCTATGAAGCCATTTTCATTCGGAAATTAATAGTACATTTCAACAAATGTTTACAAAGAAACGTCACACACCTCGAATTTAACGTGTAATTTTGAAGTAGAAAGACTGAAATAGTATTTTCTTGTAAAACTTAGTTCAATAACCTTTAACAACCAATCTTTTTTTACAGTTTGCCAATCTGTTTTCATGCAGTGCCGATGTACATCAAGAGATACCATGGTATTCAATCTTACCTGTCCTCACAGCGCATCGGTAACAAGTGGATTCGGTGTCCGGTTTGTGTGTTTTAGAGTTGTTCTCCACCCGTATCATTCCTGCGAACATCATGGTGGTTTAAAACCGGTAAATCCACGCCACTAGTTGCGGTAAGTTAAACTCCAAACGCCGCGCGCGCGTGTCATCCTCCGATGGGCGGCGCGTGCGCTTTTGCGCGTGAAACCGACGCCGTTCACTTTCCCAGAGAAATACAAAAAATGACTTCACACTTTCCACATAATGTTAGTCCGCAGATAGCAGGGTTGTCAAATAAGAAATCTCAATCGATGACGAATGATAAAAACAGATCCACACAAATGTCTGGCGACTTAAATGGCGAGTTTCCTGTGAGAGGAAACCGCTGTCGGGAAGCCTGAAGAAAGTTCGCGTTTGTGTCCCTCCGTTTAATGCGTATCAAATTCCTTAAGGTTCTTGCTATTTCCCGGGTGAAAAACGAAGCCACGGCACATGGATGTCAACAAGCGGACGAGAACACCGGATAACAGCCGCACTTTGTCCCGTTATGTGGCGCGTTGTGAAGGAGTTTCTGTGACGTGTGCTGGAATTTGACTCCTCTGATTCACACTAAAGCAAAACTCCCATCAGCGACATGACCGGCACGGGCTTCACATGTCATTACAAACATAACACCGGCATTTATTCGAAAAGAAATATGCACAAGCAAAACAAAACATTTCACAAAACAGAAATGTGCATAAGCAATATATAGCCATGCAAAATGATATATACACTCTAAAAAATGTTGGGTTGAAAATGGACTAACCCAGCAATTGGGTTGTTTTAATGGATTGTTTTAACCAACCGGTTGAGTTAAATGTTTGCTTAAAACAACCCAATTGCTGGGCTAAAACAACCCATTCACTGGGTTAAAACAACCCAATTGCTGGGTTATTCCATTTTCAACCCAACTTGGGTTATTTTTAACCCAGCATTTTTTAGAGTGTATGAAATGCACCTGCGGATCCTCTGTTGACTTCTTCTAAAAAAAAAACACCAAAACACACAAAATGTAAATCACAGAAGTTTATCAATGACACTCATACATGAAAAACCTGCTGGTTAACTGAAACTACACTCTAAAAAATGCGGTGTTAAAAATAACCCAAGTTGGGTTGAAAATGGACTAACCCATCAATTGGGTTGTTTTAACCCAGCATTTGGTTTGTTTTAACCCAGCGGTTGGGTTAAATGTTTGCTTAAAACAATCCAATCACTGGGTTAAAACAACCCAATTGATGGGTTAGTCCATTCTCAACCCAACTTGGGTTATTTTTAACCCAGCATTTTTTAGAGTGTATGAAATGCACCTGCGGATCCTCTGTTGACTTCTTCTAAAAAAAAACACCAAAACACCACCTGACTCAAAAACATGATGAAGAAAAAATGTAATAAATCACAGAAGTTTATCAGTGACACTCATACAATAAAAACATGCTGGTTAACTGAAACTCTAAAAAATGCTGTGTTAAAAATAACCCAAGTTGGATTGAAAATTTACTAACCCAGCGGTTGGGTTAAATGTTTGCTTAAAACAACCCAATTGCTGGGTTAAAACAATCCAATCGCTGGGTTAAAACAACCCAATTGATGGGTTAGTCCATTTTCAACCCAACTTGGGTTATTTTTAACACAGCATTTTTTTAGAGTGTATACAACATTTAGATGTAACCGGATAATACATGTCAAATATATGCTATATATTCAAAAAGACACTATGTGACTGGTTGGTTTTGCCTATAGGTATACTCTTAAAGGGATAGTCCCCCCCCCAAAATTAAAATTTTGTCATCATTTACACACCAAGTCGTTCATCACGGCACCTGTCAGTGGGTGGGATATATTAGGCAGCAAGTGAACATTTAATCCTCAAAGTTGATGTGTTAGAAGCAGGAAAAATGGGCAAGATAATTGCTTTCAGCAGATAATGCGCCGCCACAAAGCACAAATGCTTCAGGAATGGTTTGAGGAGCACAACAATGAGTTTGAGGTGTTGACTCCGCCTCCAAATTCCCCAGATCTCAATCCAATCGAGCATCTGTGGGATGTGCTGAACAAACCAGTCCGATCCATGGAGGCCCCACCTCACAACCTACAGGACTTAAAGGATCTGCTGCTAACATCTTGGTGCCAGATACCACAGCACACCTTCAGGGGTCTAGAGGAGTCCATGCCTCGACGGGTCAGCAAAAGTACGACCAACACAATATTAGATCATAATGTTAGGGTGTATATATCATTTACACAGTTTATCTCAGAGATTTTCATAGCTATCATGAAGTACGAACTGGAATAATAAGCAGTCTGGAATAATAGGACATCTGAACCGTTTCCCAGGCATAATGCGGACACACAGAGTGCTCCTGTTGTGTGTGTTTCTGTCTTTCAGCTGAACTGGGCTCAGTTTGCCTCGGTCAGAGGAACAGAGCCGCTCTTTGTGTTGTGCTGTATAGACGGTGGAAAGTCTCATTTGAGGCCTGAGCTCGACTCATAATGGTTTAATTGAGCTAAAGTGTCAGAATCAAAGTCTCTTACAGAAGCAGCTCAATCAAATTAACATCTGATCTTGTGACTTAAGTCCCAATGTGAACCACTGAACCAGCAAACCACGGCTCTTCTGGTGTCAATGGAAGAGATGCAGTTCCAGATTACAATAATCACAATAAACATGCAGACTTTCAGGTGAAATTCAAATTATTCATGACTTTCTCCTTTGACTTTTGCTGACAGTCAAAGTGCATTATCAGTAAAAAGGTAGTTGACCATTTTTCACATCGTTTTATAATAATACTAAAGTCATCGAAACTAAGAAATATGGCATATATGAAGAACTACCCCAGCTAACAGGAAACAAAAACGTTGTGTTTTTTTTAACCGTTGTACGGTCTTCGTTCGTTTGGGAATTACACCCTGGGTCTTTGGGGTCTCCACAAAATAACAAAACAATTGTTTTTCTTAAAACAAATATAATTTTACTCTGTTTATTAATGTTTTTACTCAACATCTGTGCCGTTTTTGGAGTATTTATAATATTTTTTAAATTTATATAAATCAATTGAATACATTTTTTTTTAATGGATTTTCACACAAAATCAGTTTTTATGTAAAATTAACTAAATTAAAGACCCAAATTTCTAAACTTTAATTCGTGGGGATAACATGGATAATTTGACATGGTTTAGTGTACGATTTTTGTCCATCTTTTGGAAAATACAGTTTTAAAATTAAAAATTAAAAAGACTTTTACCAGTAAATGTGCTATTTGACTGACTGAAAGACATCTTTTCACAAGTATTTTTCAGTTGGATTCATATCTAAATGTTATGAAATCACAATTATAACAATTAAAATTAATTAATTTTGTCAAAGTTTGGCATTTTTTTGTACTGAAAAAAAATCATTTTTTTTCCTAATGATGTTACATTATGATTACAATCAAACCTGAACAAGAGAAAAGTTGGAGTCTTTAGAGTTTATCATTTATTTCAAACGTCTGCTTGTCTTATAATTCTACAAATTTAATCTAGTTACTAACCAAAACAAAACAAAAAATAACAGAAATCAACAGTTATATTAGCTACATATTGAGTAAAAAATATACAACATGAACATCACAATAACAAGCAATAACAAATGTATCCCTGTGTGTGTGTGTGTGTGTGTGTGTGTGTGTGTGTGTGTGTGTGTGTGTGTGTGTGTGTGTGTGTGTGTGTGTGTGTGTGTGTGTGTGTGTGTGTGTGTGTGTGTGTGTGTGTGTGTGTGTGTGTGTGTGTGTGTGTGTGCATGATCATTTTGCATTGTGGATGTTTTATGCAGTGTGTATGCGTGTTCGGTGTTGTTTCTGTTTTTGAGGATGAATTTTGTCCATTTTCTGAGTGTGACTTTTTTTGTCACACGAACATAACAACAGATATCAATCCAATTAATTTTTTTATTTGTAGATCTAGAAAGTGTTGACCACTGTACAAAGTCTCATGCCATTTGGGCAAAGGGAAAACATTTTTTTTATTTGAGCAAACGTCCTTTGGGGTCAGAAAACACCCCGAAGACCCTATAAGGGTTTTAATGAAATGCTTTAGTTGGACGTTCATCCAACATTTTTAGCAAAATTCTAAAATGGAATGTTCCCTTTACTTTTGAATAACCAAGAAACATTAAAAAAACGTGAACATTCAGAAATAATGTTTTCACTACTTATTATGAAAGTTAGCAAAACATTGTTTTAGAATCATGTTTTTGTTTGCTGGCTTACAAAACATGTAACAATTTTATATTTACATTGTCTATATTCCAGCTCCAGGGCTGCTTAATTCAACCCATCATCCAGACCTGAGCGTATTCTGTTATATTTCCCCGTCATACTCTGATGTTAGCATGGCTGCATCTCTCCTGAACTCGAAGCCTGCAGTTACTCGAGACAGCCGCTGTGTGTCAGTATTGTACTTCATGAAGCTCCAGCTCTTTAATGGGAGTTGTGTCGAAATGTCAGAGAGAAAACACTGAAGCCTGAGAGAATATTATTGTGATGGTCGATGGAAACAGCTCAAGATTTTTAAAATGAGATTTTCTTTTTCTTTCACTCATGTCCGTTCTGGGGCATTTATATCCTTTTTTTGTCACCAAAACTTGCAAATGCATTTTTTAGTGACCTGTATTATTTATGGTCATATATTATGGTTATATAGGAATATATAATAAAGCGTTTAAAAGTGTTAGTTAGCGGAGTTCTGTCCTATTTTGTTTATGTTCACATCACGTGTCTTGATATGTAGCTAATATCAACCCCACTGCTTTTAAATATGGGTATCATATTATTAGTTTAAAACTATTTTTGAAAAAACACTTTAAAGTCCCCAACGATTCACACAGTGCAGTATATAGGGGATGGGGAATGATTCAGACAGTGCACTATATAGGGGATAGGGAATGATCAGACAGTGCACTATATAGGGGATAGGGAACAATCAGACAGTGCACTATATAGGAGATGGGGAACGATTCACACAGTGCAGTATATAGGGGATGGGGAATGATTCAGACAGTGCACTATATAGGGGATAGGGAATGATTCAGACAGTGCACTATATAGGGGATGGGGAATGATTCAGACAGTGCACTATATAGGTGATAGGGAACGATCAGACAGTGCACTATATAGGGGATAGGGAACAATCAGACAGTGTGCTATATAGGGGATAGGGAACAATCAGACAGTGCACTATATAGGAGATGGGGAACGATTCACACAGTGCAGTATATAGGGGATGGGGAATGATTCAGACAGTGCACTATATAGGGGATAGGGAACGATCAAACAGTGCACTATATAGGGGATAGGGAACGATCAGACAGTGCAATATATCGGGGATGGGGTACGATTCAGACAGTGGACTATATAGGGGATAATAAATAACTAACCCCTTATAAAACGGTCACCCTGATGTGATCAGTTGAGATGTAGCAAAAAATAAGGACTGGGTTTGTAACAAAAACAAGTTTTATTGACATTTCTTTGGCTGTTTGAATTCAAAACCGTGGTAAACGTGTATAACTTTCAGGTGGAATAGAAGGAACAAGATCAGTTAATCATCTTGCAAATGATTTGAAAGATGACAGCTCAACATTGAGGAACAAGGCATGATAACAACATGCAACCATTGAAACAAATACAGATTGACAGAGAGAGATACGAGTCCTTAAACTAAAAATACTCTCACAATATGCCCAGTCTATAGTGCACATTCATCCCATCTCGATGCCTCACGCCATAGCGTCGTCCGGGTCCAGATGCGCCGCCCTGCTGGAGAAGACGTCGGCCAGCATGTGTTTGGGAATCTCCGATCCGCGCACGCGCAGGGTGTAGCACGCGTCCTCCACCTTGCCCAGGCTCTGCCGCAGTGTGTGCAGTTTCTTGGAGACCTCGTAGGGTCCTGTGTTGCCGATGTAGGAGAAGCCGTCGTGGATTTCCCGCAGGAAGCCGCCGAGCTGGAAGGGCGTGTCCATGTCGCCGTTGCCCACGCTGCTTATGCACATGCGCATCAGCTCGCCCGTCAGGTCAGCTATGCCCAGCAGGTAATCAGTCGGCGTGATCTGGAAAGTCAGAACGCACGGACCGGGACACGGGACCTCACCTACACCCTTCAGAGACGATGAAACAGTGAATATTTACTGTCAAATATGCCATAGAAGACTCAATCTAGTACACAAAAAGATGTATGCATTAAATAATCAAATTTCCATCCATTTGGATTACACCACTTAAAGGGTTAGTTCACCCAAAAATGAAAATTCTGTCATTAATTACTTACCCTCATGTCGTTCGACACCCTTCAGACCTCCGTTCATCTTCGGAACAGAAATGAAGATATTTTAGTGTAAATCTGATGCCTCTGAAAGTCTTCCATTGGCTCAATGGTACTCTACACTCTGAAGACCCTTAAAAGGTACTAAAGACGTCGTTACAAAGTCCATCTCACTACAGTGGTTCTACAATAACTTTATGAATCGGCGACAATAGTTTTTGTGCGCAAAAAAACCTAAATAACGACTTACATAGTGATGACGATTTCAAAACAAAGCATCATGAAGCTTCGAAGCGTTATGAATCACTGAGTCGAATGATGATTCGGATCGCGTGTCAAACCGCCAAACTGCTGAAATTTGGCGATTCAAATCGCTGAATCAACTCACTGATTCATAACGCTTCGAAGCTTCATGAGGCCGTGTTTTGAAATCGTCATCACTATACAAGTCGTTATTTAGGGTTTTTTTGCGCACAAAAACTATTGTCGCCGATTCATAAAGTTATTGTAGAACCACTGTAGTGAGATGGACTTTGTAACGACGTCTTTAGTACCTTTTAAGGGTCTTGAGAGTGAACCGTGCATTGTGCCAATGGAGGCCTTTCAGAGCCATCAGATTTCAACTAAAATATCTTCATTTGTGTTCTGAAGATGAACGGAGGTCTGACGGGTGTCGAACGACATGAGGGTAAGTAATTAATGACAGAATTTTCATTTTTGGGTGAACTAACCCTTTAACATAAACAAATACATTTAATGTGATGCATATTTGTAGAGCTGGACAAAGTACACAACTCCATTACTCGAGTAAAAGTAAAAGTACCACTTGTCAAATATTACTCTGTTACAAGTTGTTAAAAACTATTTTTACTTAAGTAAAAGTACAGAAGTACTTGCTTATAAAAGTACTTAAAGGGTTAGTTCACCCAAAAATGAAAATTCTGTCATTAATTACTCACCCTCATGTCGTTGGACACCCGTAAGACCTCCGTTCATATTCGGAACACAAATGAAGATATTTTAGTTGAAAGCTGATGCTGAGAAAGGCTTCACACAGGCCTCCATTGGCATTCAGTACATTGACACTTCCAAGATCCATGAAAGGCACTTAAAACGTCGTTACAAAGTCTATCTCACCACAGTGGCTCTACAATAATCATACAATGCGACGACAATAGTTTTTGTGCGCAAAAAAAAATCAAAATAACACCTTTATCCAACTTGTTCTTGTCTTCCGTGTGCGCCTCCACGACGCATGCGCGAGAATATGACGTAGCGCCGGTGTTCGGGAATCGATGAAATACACACTTAAGCTCCATTTTGAGCACTACGCCGAGACCTAAAGCACGATCAATGTAGAATCCAACAGCTTAGACACGCGCGTCTTCCTCTGCTCGTAAACAAATCGCTTCTGGGTCATATGTCCGAACGCCGGATCTGCGTCATATTCTCGCGCATGCGTCGTGGAGGCGCACACGGAAGACAAGAACAAGTTGGATAAAGGTGTTATTTTGATTTTTTTTTGCGCACAAAAACTATTGTCGTCGCATTGTATGATTATTGTAGAGCCACTGTGGTGAGATAGACTTTGTAACGACGTTTTAAGTGCCTTTCATGGATCTTGGAAGTGTCAATGTACTGAATGCCAATGGAGGCCTGTGTGAAGCCTTTCTCAGCATCAGCTTTCAACTAAAATATCTTCATTTGTGTTCCGAATATGAACGGAGGTCTTACGGGTGTCCAACGACATGAGGGTGAGTAATTAATGACAGAATTTTCATTTTTGGGTGAACTAACCCTTTAAGTATCAATAGTAAATTTCCTTTTTTATGTCAATGCATTATTTCATTATTGTTGCATTGTTGTATAAATGCACGCTATGCCATCATGGTCCAACATGCTAGCATACGACCACCTTGAACTAATTTAAATACTTAAAAGTTTTTTTACAAAGCTGCTGTCACTTTAAGGCTGAATGCATAAATCCTACACACTGATACACATCTGATATTCCCCCAACTGTTTGCGTTCACTTGAAACATAATCAACTTTGTTTACGTGAATACTTTCCAAAATGAAAATTGTGACATTTTGTGTGTATTGGTCTGTTTAAGTGCGAAAAAAACACAAAAGAAAGCTCTATTCAGTTCAGTACTCGAACTCTGGCATCTGAGAGGCACAACAAAACAGACTGAACTGAGCTCTTTCATCATGCTTTTTCAGATTCATCCATATGTCTATGCTTCTCTTTCTCCCAGACATTTACATTTTGCAAAAAAAAAAAAAAAAAAACACTTTTGAAGAAGAAAAAAAAAATCTTCCACTGACTTGCAAAGCTGCTACAGAAACGACTTTTGACTTCGAGGATCTTGATAGAAATGTAGTGGAGTAAAAAGTACGATATTTGTCTTTCAAATGTAGTGAAGTTAAAGTAAAAGTTTCCCTAAAAAATAATACTTCAGTAAAGTACAGATACTCAAAAAGTGTACTTAAGTACAGTACTCAAGTAAATGTACTTCGTTACTGTCCACCTCTGACAAATACATCAAAAACATAAATGTTACATTTAGGCCTAAATATTGTGCAGTGATGCTTTCCTTAGCAAACACTGCTATATAAAAGAGTTTATTCACAAACAAAATACCTAAAGAAAACTATAAATGCACACATTTCCCCTCTAACAGACTAAAAATATCTCTAGACAATAGAGACGTGCAGATCAGGCATCCCTCATGGCTTTCTAAAAATAACGGTGAAAGATGGAGGGATAGTCACGGATCTGATAAACCTGCTGAATGTGCTCTTGAGAACGTAGCCCGTCTATTTTGGCAAGACAACATTAAGGAGGTCATGTTTATATTGGGACAGATGCAGAGAAGTGCTTCAGGGTGACTTTAGGATACCTTATTATCTCTCATGAAGACCAGCCGAGCGTTGATTTCCTCCAGGCTGATGAGTGTGCGATGCCTGATGAAGTGATGGAAGGAGACGGCCTCCACATACTCCTGAATCCCTGAAAAACAGAAAACAAGGACACACTCTCCATTACTACAGTTATTCAAAGCTTTGATCATTTCACAAGAACCAATGAGGTTCATTCTCGTGCTACGCATCATGTTTGAGCTTCTAGAAAAGAACCAATGAGGTTCATTCTCGTGCTACGCATCATGTTTGAGCTTCTAGAAAAGAACCAATGAGGTTCATTCTCGTGCTACGCATCATGTTTGAGCTTCTAGAAAAGAACCAATGAGGTTAATTCTCATGTTAAGCATCACGTTTGAGCTTCAGTGAGAACCAATGAGGTTCATTCTCGTGTTACGCATCACGTTTGAGCTTCCGTGAAAACCAATGAGGTTCATTCTCGTGTTACGCATCACGTTTGAGCTTCCGTGAGAACCAATGAGGTTCATTCTCATGTTACGCATCACGTTTGAGCTTCCGTGAGAACCAATGAGGTTCATTCTTGTGTTACGCATCACGTTTGAGCTTCCGTGAGAACCAATGAGGTTCATTCTCATGTTACGCATCACGTTTGAGCTTCCGTGAGAACCAATGAGGTTCATTCTCGTGTTACGCATCACGTTTGAGCTTCCGTGAAAACCAATGAGGTTCATTCTCGTGTTACGCATCACGTTTGAGCTTCCGTGAGAACCAATGAGGTTCATTCTCATGTTACGCATCACGTTTGAGCTTCCGTGAGAACCAATGAGGTTCATTCTTGTGTTACGCATCACGTTTGAGCTTCCGTGAGAACCAATGAGGTTCATTCTCATGTTACGCATCACGTTTGAGCTTCCGTGAGAACCAATGAGGTTCATTCTCGTGTTACGCATCACGTTTGAGCTTCCGTGAGAACCAATGAGGTTCATTCTCGTGTTACATATCACGTTTGAGCTTACGTGAGAACCAATGAGGTTCATTCTCATGTTACGCATCACGTTTGAGCTTCCGCAAGAACCAATGAGGTTCATTCTCGTGTTACGCATCACGTTTGAGCTTCAGCAAGAACCAATGAGGTTCAGTCTCGTGTTACGCATCACGTTTGAGCTTCAGCAAGAACCAATGAGGTTCATTCTCATGTTACGCATCACGTTTGAGCTTCAGCAAGAACCAATGAGGTTCATTCTCGTGTTACGCATCACGTTTGAGCTTCAGCAAGAACCAATGAGGTTCAGTCTCATGTTACGCATCACGTTTGAGCTTCAGCAAGAACCAAGGAGGTTCATTCTTGTGTTTCAAACTGTTAGTTGTGTAGCTGTCAATGGAAGGACAGAAAGCTCTCAGATTTCATTACAAATATTTTCATTTGTGTTCTGAAGAGGCAACAAAACGCGTTTATTTCGTTCCACTGACCTGCGTCTCGCGTTTTTAATAGCAAAATGTATTCTGTGTGAACTGGCCCCAAGATGTCGTAATGTGAAGTTTTTCTTCTGCCATTCAAACAGTCTAACTGAGCTGTGCGATACTATATTTGTGTCCAGCTCTTGTGTAAACATCGGGCCAATAATGACAGGACGGAAGACTTTGTGATTAAGCTTTACTTTTGGAGTGGCAATTAACATCAAAGACGTTCTTATCTGTCGCTCCCCGGGCACAGATTTACATGCAGTGTGACAATGTTCAACATGAAAACCAAAACAAAAACCCAATTTGAGTCTCTGCCTAAAACACAGCAGCTCTTTACGATGCTGTGCTTGTGAAAGAGAGCAGCGCGTCGCGGTTCCCACAAAAGCTGAAAGTGCTGAAGGATTTGTTGTCTTCTCTCAGGCTCAGCAGGAAGTGAGATAACATTATCAAGCACGAGATTGGAGACTCCCTCTGCAAGACATTTCTTTGGAGATTAATTTGACAGAACAGTCACCTTACTGGATGTAAACACACTGAGGCTAAAGTCAAAATCACTAACTAGAGCAAGACTCAAAACACCCGTCCATCTGTTAGAATCTGAATGGTCTTTTTCTTTGATTTTAATTATTCTGACTTCTGGGTATTATTATAATTTATATTATGCGCCCCTATTTTTGAAATGTCTGCAGCTCTTAACCTCTGCAGACCCTGTACCCTGTATCATCAAGTATATACACTCACCTAAAGGATTATTAGGAACACATACTAATACTGTGTTTGACCCCCTTTCGCCTTCAGAACTGCCTTAATTCTACGTGGCATTGATTCAACAAGGTGCTGAAAGCATTCTTTAGAAATGTTGGCCATATTGATAGGATAGCATCTTGCAGTTGATGGAGATTTGTGGGATGCACATCCAGGGCACGAAGCTCCCGTTCCACCACATCCCAAAGATGCTCTATTGGGTTGAGATCTGGTGACTGTGGGGGCCATTTTAGTCCAGTGAACCAATTTGAAATGTTTGGAGCTTTGTGACCTGGTGCATTATCCTGCTGGAAGTAGCCATCAGAGGATGGGCACATGGTGGTCATAAAGGGATGGACATGGTCAGAAACAATGCTCAGGTAGTTAAACGATGCCCAATTGGCACTAAGGGGCCTAAAGTGTGCCAAGAAAACACCCCCCACACCATTACACCACCGCCACCAGCCTGCACAGTGGTAACAAGGCATGATGGATCCATGTTCTCATTCTGTTTACGCCAAATTCTGACTCTACCATCTGAATGTCTCAACAGAAATCCAGACTCATCAGACCAGGCAACATTTTTCCAGTCTTCAACTGTCCAATTTTGGTGAGCTTGTGCAAATTGTAGCCTCTTTTTCCTATTTGTAGTGGAGATGAGTGGTACCCGGTGGGGTCTTCTGCTGTTGTAGCCCATCCGCCTCAAGGTTGTGCGTGTTGTGGCTTCACAAATGCTTTGCTGCATACCTCAGTGGTAACGAGTGGTTATTTCAGTCAAAGTTGCTCTTCTATCAGCTTGAATCAGTCGGCCCATTCTCCTCTGACCTCTAGCATCAACAAGGCATTTTCGCCCACAGGACTGCCGCATACTGGATGTTTTTCCCTTTTCACACCATTCTTTGTAAACCCTAGAAATGGTTGTGCGTGAAAATCCCAGTAACTGAGCAGATTGTGAAATACTCAGACCGGCCCGTCTGGCACCAACAACCATGCCACGCTCAAAATTGCTTAAAATCACCTTTCTTTCCCATTGTGACATTCAGTTTGGAGTTCAGGAGATTGTCTTGACCAGGACCACACCCCTAAATGCATTGAAGCAACTGCCATGTGATTGGATGATTAGATAATTGCATTAATGAGAAATTGAACAGGTGTTCCTAATAATCCTTTAGGTGAGTGTACTTTAAATGTTCAATGTCTGTGGGGGAGCTCTGACCTCATATATGGTACCATTTGAAAGCTTAGAGTCTACATTCTGGAGACATGCATGACTTTGACATTTGTTTTACACAAAGTAACTTATTTATACTAAATTACTCTGGGACCGTTTCCGCCTGGATTTGGCCGACCCAAATGGAAAAGCTTCCCATACCCACATACAGTGTCTCTAAATACACAACACTGGTGTCATTTTACAGGGAACCCTTTGAAGTCTCATAAACTTACAAGTTTATCACTTTTAGCAGTTTATGTTGTCTGAGCTGTAATAACCACTATTATAAATTCACTTTTGAAAGTGTGTAACTCAGGCCCTGTGTGCTCTAGCACCCTGCAGACAGGCTGTTTCCACTAGATTACAGAATTTTAAAAAAAGAAAAAAGATGTGTGTGTGGATCATGTACGCAAGATTTATTCAAATGAATCTGAATGGAGGACCTTTATGTAATTTCCGCCTGCCCCCCCATATCCATATACAGTGGTATAAATGCAGCGAGAACCAATCCATGTGTCTTTTTTACAGAAAAACCTGAAATTAATTAAAACACTTCTGAAAGTGATAAATATTGTAGTATATGTTGTGTGTGATATAATAAACATAAAATATTTTTTTTTTTAAACAGACAAAACAAAATAGGCATTTTTGAAAGTGTACATCTCAGGCCTTGTGTGTTCTAGCACCCTGCAGACAGTTTTGGTTGTTTCCAGCATATGTCAGCAAACACTGGAAAAATAATTCAATGACACAGGCATTTTATATTGCATATTATACCACTGTATATGGGTATTGAGGAGGGGGTCCTCACTTCAGATCCATTTGAATAAATCTTGCATACATGGCAGACAAAAATCTTTCTTCCAATGTTTTCTGGAATCTAGTGGAAACAGCCCAAATTGTCTGCAGGGTGCTACAACACACTTTCAAAACTGAATTCATAACCAAAAAATCAAAAAGCGTAAGTAACATATACTTACATGTTTATCACCTTTAGCAGTGTTTTATGTAACTTCAAAGGGTTTCATGTAAAATGACACCAAAGTTGTGTATTTAGAGACCACTGTATGTGGGTGTGGGAAGCTTTGCAATTTGGGTAGGCCAAATCCAGGCAGAAATCCCAAACCGTATGTACACGCATTAAATGATGGCGTTTAATCCAGCACACAGCATTGCTTTGAATGTTCGGTAAGCAGCTCCGTCGCGAAATATATGCCCTAAAAGCCGACCAATCAGGTTGTGACCGCATCCCTATGCCTTTGGTTCGGTAACTTTAGGTTCGCTGTTAAAAATGCCAGTGTGAACGCTAAGCGGACCAGGACGATATGTTTTGTTTTTTGGTCCGGACCAAACGAACCGAATTACAAGTGTGAACGCACCCTCAGTGGTCTATATTCAAAAATGTGGTCTTATTTTAAACTAGCCACTTGAAATTTTGTTACTCAAGAGTCATAACTCAAAGTAGTATAGGAACAGAGTAAAACAAGGTAAAATATACATGTGACACATTTTTTTTTTTAAATTCACTTAGGGAAAAAAGGATGAGACTTTAATGTTAAAGGCCTGAAAATAACCCAAATATAAAACTGGATGTCTGATCATGTTTTGATTCAAATTTGAGGATGATACTCTCAAAAATGTAGCTTCTGTAAGCTTTTAATGTCAAGAAAAGTCTAGGCGTCCTTTCAAAGAGGCCCTTTATTTCAGAACATTTGTAATCGTAAAGAGTAGTTTTTCATTCAAATAAATCTGCAATAAACTGCTATTTATATTGGATATACAGTTACTGAAAAACTAAAGCAACTATTTACAGAATTTACAAAGTGTAAAAAACTAATTTAGTTGATAAGAAGTGTCTGCAAGCTGCGCTAAAGGTGTGTGTGCGTAAACTGACAGACGCGAGCTGGTGTGAATGGAAACGTCAGCACTAGTAGTATTCACCAATGCTCTTTACATATAACTGCGCAATATGACGCCTTTTGATTGGTTACTACATCCATCCATCAAAACTTTGCTGGCAAGGCAGTGGCTAGCTTTATCCAATGAAAACCATGGGCGCTTTGACACCTCGCCAAGTCTGTAATGCGCTTCCTGGAAATAATGAGTCATATTATATGTCTATACGGCTAATTTTGCCCTTCATGACGACTGTGAGGGGGGTGAATGTTTTTATAACTCATTCGTTTACATTATATAAAGCCTTCTGGTGCGTTCACACCGGACGAGATTTGCGCGAGTGATTTACATGTTAAGTCAATGCAGACACGCGAAATGGCATCCTGCGGCGCGATTCGCGCGAAGGACGCGACTTGAGCGTTTTGAACGCACGATTTACGCGAATCGCGGGAATCACGCAAATCGCTCAAGTTGAAAAATCTGAACTTTGGCGGATATTTCGCGCCGCATTAACCAATCAGGAATTTGCTCTAGTAGTGACAACAATGAGGAGAAAATCTGTATATTAATATCTGGTTCAGACAATCTGATTATCACTGTGATTACATTAAATGTCATGAAACACAACCCATTCTCTTTTTGTTAAATGCAAGTTTATGTATGATCAATAATACAAAAGTATAAGTAATGTATAACAAGCTATACATGAAATAAAGCAAACAATTCAGTCAAACATTCAAAGTCAGTGCTAGTCGGCTAATGTTACAACTGCAACGTAGTTATAGCCTTAAAATATAAAATAATGAAACTTCTCTTTGCCCTCAGCCTAAACGATTTGCCAGGGAACAAATTATAGATCCATGAGACCAAAGATCGGCCGTTACAAGACGAATTATGGCTCGAGACGCCACAGAGACATCAGAGCCAGCGGCAGACGGCAGAAGGACTGGCCGAGGAAAGGTTTCTCTCGCCGGGGTTAATGAGCGCTGCTGATCCGCTGGAGCTCACAACTCCGAAAACGCCAGATAAAATGTTCAAATAGGCACTCTTTATATAAATAAACCACAGATTTGAGCTTTAAACAACTACATTATCGACTGAAAAAGTCTTAAAACTAAGTTGTCACACATTAACAGTAGATTTTAACAAAAAAAAAGACATGTAAACACAGCCCATGTCAGCCATTTCTCAACGAGACGAGCCGCTGGCAGAAGCCCCGCCCATGACGCGAATTCGCGTCTGTTGTGCAGTGAATGTCACGCGCGATTGAAGCGAGTAAACTCAAAATGTTCAAGCGTCCGTTGCGAACGCCACATTAAAGTTCTGCATAATTAAGGGAGTGGCCACTTTGAGTGACAGGTGGATAGCCGTTTATCTGCTGTCTGTTAGTCATCGCATCACTTCAGCTCCGCCCACGTCCCGCCTCTTTGCCCATTTTCTATTATCCGGGAGTGACGCGCTGCCAAGATGGCGACGGCCAGCTCGACCCTACTTTACGCTTCAAAACTGCTCTTCAGAATCCTCTGACACTATGATCGAACCACAAACCATCTCTGACCGACTACAGACGAGTCCAGGCCAGCCTGCAGTTTGAAACCCACTGACCTCTTCATCTCTGATGGTCAAGAATTAAACGCTCAATGTATTTTGGAGCAATAATAGAGCTACATTATAAACCGTCCATCTCTGTACCCAGATCAGTGATGAATTGTGCCAGTGTGTCTTGTGTACCCTTCACCAAGCCTTCTGAGCCAAAAGGAAACAGATAATTGGGCTTTCAGTGAGCCAAACACTGGGAACAGAGTGTGTTTGTGTGTGTCAGTGAATAGAGATGACGCTCTAAACGCTGAGCTATGCTGAAGTTTGAGGCCAGGCATGAAAGAAAAGCACATTTCTAATACGGGCCCAGGATTATCTTCATTTCTATCAGGGACAGTGTGCAGAGAAACACTCGAGATCGAGCAGAAAAGACACGGTTCAGATGGGAAATAAAATGCTTATTGTCTGAGAAAAGCTTTCATGCAAACATGCAGTCAGAAATACTGAAGGTACAAATTATAATGCATAAATACAGACAGAACCAAGACTAGTGGAGAAATAAAATGATTTAACGGTGCCCCTCTGTGATGCTGATGATTTAGCCGTAATTATGAATTATAATTATATGCATTTTGGTATAGCAGTAGATATATGTCAGCAACTGAATCTATTTTCAAAGCAAAGTTTTACAAGAGTTGCATAAATAAATACAATAAAAAACAAGCAAAAAATAATATTGCAGTTTAAAATAACATTATAAAAATATACATTTTACATTCGCAGACAGTGAGTTCTCTTCTGTCTTGTCAGATTGAATGGTTTAAAAGCATTTGCATGAATAAGAGCCTGATCATATAATGTAACGCCAGACCAGGGATGACAGAAAGAACAGATGCTGCGCTAATTGTGTTCAAGATTTTATCCATCCATCCATCATCCATCTATCGTTCCATCCATCCATGCATCCATCCATTCATCCATCTATCGTTTTATCCATCCATCCACCCATCATTCTATCCATCCCTCTATCGATCCATTCATCCATCCATCTATCGATCCATTCATCCATCCATCTATCGTTCTATCAATCCATCCATCCATCTACTGTTCCATCCATCTATTATTCCATCCATCGTTCTATCCATCCATCCATCTATTGTTCTATCCATCCATTCATCTATCATTCTGTCCATCCATCCATCTATCGTTCTAACAATCCATCCATCCATCTACTGTTCCATCCATCTATTATTCCATCCATCGTTCTATCCATCCATCCATCTATTGTTCTATCCATCCATTTATCTATCATTCTGTCCATCCATCCATCTATTGTTCTATCCATCCATTCATCTATCATTCTGTCCATCCATCCATCTATTGTTCAATCTATCAATCCATCATTATATCCATCCATCCATCTATTGTTCTATCCATCCATCCATTGTTCTATCCATCCATCTATCTATTCATCCACCCATACATCCATACATCTATTGTTCCATCCATCCATTTTTCTATCCATCCATCCATCCATCATCCCATCATCCATCCTTCTATCTATCCATCCATCCATCCATCCATCCATCTACTGTTCCATCCATCCATCCTTCTATCCATCCATCCATCCATCCATCTACTGTTCCATCCATCCATCATTCTATCCATCCATTCTTCTATCTATCTATCTATCCATCCATCCATCCATCTACTGTTCCAGCCATCCATCATTCTATCTATCCATCCATCCATCATCCATCCTTCTATCTATCCATCTATCCATACATCCATCTACTGTTCCATCCATCCATCATTCTATCCATCCATTCTTCTATCTATCTATCCATCCATCCATCCATCCATCCATCTACTGTTCCAGCCATCCATCATTCTATCAATCCATCCATCCATCATCCATCCTTCTATCTATCCATCTATCCATACATCCATACATACATCTATTGTTTCATCCATCCATCCATCATTCTATCTATCGATCCAACCATCCATACATCTATTGTTCTATCCATCCATCCATACATCTATTGTTCTATCCATCCATCCATACATCTATTGTTCCATCCATCCATTTTTCTATCCATCCATCCATCTACTGTTCCATCCATCCATCCATCATCCCATCATCCATCCTTCTATCTATCTATCCATCCATCCATCCATCCATCATCTACTGTTCCATCCATCCATTCTTCTATCTATCTATCCATCCATCTATTGTTCCATCCATCCATCATTCCATCCATCCATCCATCCATCCATCATCCATCCTTCTATCTATCCATCCATCCATCCATACATCTACTGTTCCATCCATCCATCATTCTATCCATCCATCCACTGTTCCATCCATTCATCCTTCAATCTATCCATCCATCCATCTACCGTTCCATCCATCCATAATTTTATCTATCCATCCTTCTATCTATCCATCCATCCATCCTTCTATCCATCCATCCACTGTTCCATCCATCCATCATTCTATCCATCCATCCATCCATACATACATCGATTGTTCTATCCATCCATACATACACTGTTCCATCCAGCCATCATTCTATCCATTCATCCATCCATACGCTGTTCCATCCATCCATCATTCTAGCCATTTATCCATACATATATTGTTCTATCCATACATACATACATACACACACTGATCCATCCATCCATCCATCCATCCATCCATCCATACATACATCCATACATCCATACATACATACACACTGTTCCATCATCCATCCTTCTATCCATCCATCCATCCATCCATCCATCCATCCATCCATCCATCCATCCATCCATCCATCCATCCATCCATCCATCCATACATCCATACATCCATACATCCATACATCCATACATACATACATACATACACACACCGTTCCATCCAGCCATCATTCTATCCATTCATCCATCCATACGCTGTTCCATCCATCATTCTAGCCATCCATCCATCCATCCATCCATACACACACTGTTCCATCCATCCATCATTCTATCCATCCATCCTTCTATCTATCCATCCATCCATCCATCCATACATACATCCCTCTATTGTTCTATCCATCCATCAAAAATGTGTGATTTTTTTTTTAGTTTTGAGTTCTCTTCTGTCTTGTCAGCTTGAATGGTTTAAAAGCATTTGCATGAATAAGAGCCTGATCATATAATGTAACGCCAGACCAGGGATGACAGAAAGAACAGATGCTGCATTAATTGTGTTCAAGATTTTGAAACGTGTTAAACTGAAAAAATGAATTGCATTAATTTTGACAGCACTAATTTTCACTGAATAAAATTGGAGCAGGATTTATAATTTAACTCAGAAATTGTTAGTAAATTTCACAAATAATTACAAAGAAAGCACTGAAGCATAACAAGTAGAAAGCCTGAAATAGTGAAACAAACTCCAATATTCTTTGTTTTATTTACTATTAACTTTGAAATATTGTTAAATACAAAAAAAAATTATATTTGGATTACTACTAAGAAAGGGCAAATGTGCATTAGGTGCATAATGTGTGCTTTATCTATCGGAAATGATGAAGAATGAAAACTAGCATTCACAATTAAAATACCCGTTTATTTCCAACACACCCACAACACATGAAATCTCGAGTACAGGCTGATTGCCTTATTTATAGCGGCATTAGAGTGCACTCAACTCATAAATCTGTGAAGCAGCTTATGCAACAATCAAGCGCCTACTCAGTTGATTACAGAAGGTCACTTTATTATCACATCACCTGTTCATGTTAAAGCTTCTGCAGTGTAAACTCACTTGATGCAATTAGTGTCAAATCTAGCCCCAAGTACCTGCGAAAACAAGCCCATTAAACGCCACCAGAGACTCTCTCGACGCCTGGGCCCGAGGGCGAGCATCTGCTTACCCCTCACAACCCAATAAAGCTCTTCCAACAAAAAGACAAATAGAAACCTAATGGACAGGATCTGACCTCGGTCACGTCGCAAGAAAGACCCGATGATTTCTCTGCGACCATAATCTAAAAATGACTTCCCCTCACCGCTAGATAACCGCAGAATTTGGTGGGTCCCCTCCCTCCCTTATCCATGTTTCCCTCAGAAGTTTGCAGACATTGTGTCTGCCCTCTCTCCTCTTATGAAAGACTGGAATAATAATGGCTGGAAAAGCATGGCGACCTTTCTTGGGAACATTAGGATGAGATATTACAGAGTGGTGTAAAGTGCAGACCAACACAGGTTTGAGCCCAGAAGACTCCAAGGTTTGTTCATGTTGGACTGAACAGCCGGAACACATGAAAGCGTCATTAGAACCAGATATCAGGTCATTTTATTATCCACATTAGTTCTTATACGACAGGGAATCACACCCAGGCATTTTTAAATATAAACATGCATGTACAGAGTAAGTGCAATGCATCATATTATATAAAGTGGGATCATATATAACTATATGACCGGTAGGGGTGGGAGAAAAGGTCGATGCATCGCGATTCATTATCCAACGATTCAGAAACGATTCTCAAATATTCAGAATCGATTCTGTGTTCAATTCAAACGGCCACGTCACCACTGTGTGTGTGTGTGTGTGTGTGTGTGTGTGTGTGTGTGTGTGTGTGTGTGTGCACGGTCAATGGCCAAACAGAACAAACCGTTGATAGGCGAACGTTCGTGTGCTGGTGAATTGGTTTCGTTTAAGATAAAATGGACAAACTTCGACCTGCTCAGGGGCGTCGCACCCGTGGGACACTTTTCCCGGTGAGAGGGTTCAACACCCGCACGTTTTCTGAAGTTTTTCCGCAGCACAAACGCCTTACAGCAGTCGCTCCTCCGTTTCTCTGGCCGCTCTGTGTCTGCGCTCGCTGCGGCTGCCTCCCCATTACAAAAATGTATTTTGCTTATTAAATGCAAAGTTTTTTAATTTCAAAAGCATTTCTAAATTAAGTTCATATTTCCAACAAATGAAATTCTGAGCCAAAATAACAAAGTGGTGCTCAAGTAGGCTATACGGCGCTTTCCTTGCCATTAATGCTTAATAATAATAATAACACTCCTATGTCTCCGATGCAGTGGCCGGGACATAAACCTACCAACATCCCTGGCATCATTTTTGGAATGACTTATGGAATATTGCTGAACTACTGCACAAAGTTTCAAACGAATGGAAAATCTTGAACAAAGACTTTTTGGCGAGGGACTCGTTAAGTGTCTCTAATAGGGATGCCACAATTCTCAATGTAATTTTGAACCGTTTGGTACGGCATTCACGGTTCAATATGCGCTTGTGAATTGCGGTTTTGCATTTAATTAATTATTTTTCTACAAATTCTATAATTTGCCTCCATCCCAATTAAGCCTACTGAACAACGCGACATACTCACGGAACACTATAGTTATTCACAATCACGAAAGTTCATTATTTGCATGCGTTTTAAATCCTTGCCGGTTAAACATTTCATTCGCATGCTTACTTATGCACGGTTTTAACACTAAACTAAGCACTAAACGCCTGTCAAACATGTGATTAATGGACTAAGTAGTCGTCTTACTGCGCTAATACTGTCAAATACACACAAGGTTAACATAAACACAGTCTGTTATGTCTAAAGTGAGAGTCAAATCGGCGTGTGTCTGTATATTAGATGCACGCAGGTCTTAAAATGACAGCAGCGCAGCCTATAGTGAACACGCCGTCCTTAAAGTGACAGTCCAACTCTAAAATTATGTCATTATTTACTCTAATATTGTTCCAACTAGGGCTGCAACGACGCGTCGACGTCGATGACGTCGACTACGAAAATACGTCGACGTGCGTGAAATGCGTCGACGCGTCGGTGGCACATTATTTACGTTCTAGAATGGAACAGAAGATCTAGAATAATGGCAGCTTCTGCTCCCGGGCATAGTGAAAATGATCATTTATCATATAAAGCCAGACCGCGACATTCAAAAGTGTAGGAGTACTTTAAACAGAAGCCGAATAAAACTGTGCTTTGTTCGCTCTGTAACGCCGGTTTCACACTGCACGCGCAGGCAGAGCAGAAGCTGTGCGCGTGGAGAGCGGGAGCTTTCACACTGCAGTCAGTGTTGCCAAGTCCGCTTTTTTCCGCGGAATTGGGCTACTTCTACACTGTTGCCGCGGGCTGTGTCTCATGTCCGCGGGTTGAAGCAAAAAAACACACATATTTAACCCCCCGAACGCGATGTTTACCAGAGAACCTCCCCGAAACGCGATTGGGCTTGTTTTGGGCTAGTTTTGAGTAATGAATGGGTGGGGTTTGTTGTGTAAACCTGGCAACCCATCTGCCAGTGTTCTCTCGCGCAGCTGAACCGTGGCGCGTGTATTGCAACAGACGGTCACATTTTCCGGTGTTCTTCTCCGACCCCAGTACGTCTCGTGCTTTTATTTATTATGGGCTGCATATATCTGCTGTTAATGCGACCTGGTTCCCCTCTGTCCCAAACACATATGCATAATAACTTGTTGTATATAGGTAGTTTACATGATTAAAGTAACATTAAAGTTAAGATATGCCTCTAGATTTAATAATTTAAATGTGTCTTTGAAGTTTGGGAAAAAACTTCTGGCAGCTTTAGTCGTTGTTTATGCACATGTATCTTCAAAATAGACGACTAGTTATACATTAACACTATGCTGGAAGCTCCTGTATGTGAACCTTTTGCAGATAAATACAAGTGCATTTTCGTTTACTATTGACACAAATCAATAAGTAAATCATACTCAACTACTATAGTAAACAACTTTTCCTAATTAGGCCTACTCTGTATACATTTTATGATGAATAGTATCATTATATATTATGTTTAAAAAGCTTCTTTTGTTCATATATTTCATTATAAAATGGCACACTATGTACACTACCCTTCCTGAAATACAATTAATATTGTCATCATTCATTGATTTCATGTTAAAATAATATACAAATTCACTACCCTCTTTTAAATACAATAATCAGTAAAAAAGAATAATAAGATTAATCTGAAAAAATAATCGTTAGATTAGTCGACTAATCGAAAAAATAATCGTTAGATTAGTCGACAGAAAAAATAATCGTTAGATGCAGCTCTAGTTCCAACCCTGTATTCATTTTCTCGATGACAGAATTTTCATTTTTGAGTGAACTGTCCCTTTAATGTTAATACAACAACAAAAGACAGAGAAAATCACTCACTGCTCTTGACTGAAAAACGAATACAGTAGCTAAGAATCAGTGTATATCTCATAGTGAAGTCTATGTAGTTTTATTTTTACATTTATTCATTCAATTTCATGATTAAATGCTGCTGTACAGCTCTGAGCTGCCAGTGTAAATCTATTTTATATTATACAATACACTAGGAATGTGTACAAGGGTTTTTTTTTTTAAGTAAAGTTTTAAGTTTAAGTAAGATTTTTCAATTATTATAAGTAAAATAAAGAAAGAGTATTGCAATAAAAAAATGCCTTTTTTCTCCTTAACCTCTTGCTGTTCCTGTTGCCTAAGAATAGAATAACAAAAAACTGAAGACAAGCCATCAGAACCGAACATGACTGTTGCAGCTCGGCAAGTTCTCATGTGAGATGTTATGCGCACACACTGAATTTGGCTTCTCAGCGAGCGCTAAAGTTGTTTATCTTCTGAATTAGCCTATGTTTTAAAGATTTTTTGTGGCTCTAACCAAAGTAAACTTTTTTGGTTTAAAGACATTTTATGTTAAAATGTTCTAAAGAAACTGAAAAATTGTCACACTTAGTTGCAAATTGAGAATTGTTTATTCTTAACGATTGTTCTTTGCAATTGTGTGGCTTACTATGTTTCATTAGAGCTTGTTGATCTTTATTAAAACTTTGTTAATAAAATAAAAGTATTGAAAGAAATCTTCATAATCATTTTTAATATGGCAATACTGTCAAACAGATATTCTATAAACAAAACACATATTAGCTCCAATTTTGGTTAAAATGTAAAGATCATGTATTTGCACAGCAGGATAATTAGTTACCAAAAATCTATGTTAAGAATCGTTTTGGGAATCGGATCGTTACTCCCAGAATCGGAATCGGATCGAACCGTTAAGTGCCTTAAGATTCCCACCCCTAATGACCAGTGAAGTGAATAACACTGATGATCTCTTCATCACCTGTTAGTGGGTGGGATATATTAGGCAGCAAGTGAACATTTTGTCCTCAGAGTTGATGTGTTAGAAGCAGGAAAAATGGGCGAGTGTAAGGATTTGAGCGAGTTTGACAAGGGCCAAATTAGGGCTAGACGATTAAACGAAAACTAATCGAAACCAAACTTTAGAACCTCTAACCGATGTAATTTTCCCATGTCAGTTATTTTGGTTTTAGTCACGTGACTCCGCCCCGTCAGTCACATTAAGTGCAGTTTGCGGGCACACAGAGAGATGCAGGAGCAGTTATCTGTGTTTATAGATGCTCAGTATTACTATGGTAATGACATGTTTTACACAGTTTATAAACAAGTTAATCGCCGTTCTTATATGCGCTGATACTCACACAGAGGCGGCGAAGCCCCGAAGTCAGATCACTTTCAGCTGCGTCCTCATGAAGTTTGTCAATTAAATGAGTTTAAAGGCTTGCCAGTTTGAACATTAAAGCAATTTTTCACTATTCAAGAACGACGTTATGGAAAACTTCTCTGTTCAGTGCTCATGAGCTGTTTTCTGTGAGACCGAGAGCCGAGGCGTGTCTCTGACATCGCGCGCCAGATCACCTTCACCTGCGTCCTCACAAAGCTTTGTCATTTGTATGTGTTTTAAGGCCAACTGTTCAAACTGGCAGAAGCGAGTTTAGACCATCAGATGTGTATTGTGTTGAACTAATGCCTGATATAGTGTGACACGAACACTCAGACAGAAGCTCACACATCACGTGAAGATCGCACGCAGAGAGGAGCAGAAACTCAGTGTCAACGCCGTCCTGTGATTTATCACTAAAGTAGCTCAGAAACTCAACCGTTATCGATTTTAATACCTTTGAAGTACAAACCACAGCTTCATAATTAATAGAGACGGTATTAGTAATTCACACTAGGGATGGGACGAAATATCGTTTGACAAAATATCGCGATACAAAACGTGACGAAACGCATCGAGGTCGAAAAAAATGGATCGCGAAATAAAGATAGATGGCACTGCTGCATGATTTGCGTAGTATATAAATAATTTAGTGTATTATATGTGTGTGTATGTATATGGGGCAGACATACAGTCTATGGTGGCAGGCTGGCAGCACCATCTGCTGATCAAGCAGGGTAAAAAAAACTAAATAAAAAAAAAATTATATCCGGGGAATGGTGCGGTACGTCGTCACGTCAAGACAGCGCATGTTGCAACAACAACAATGCAGCGAGCTAACAAATATTAGCATTAGCACCAACTGCCTTGCCCCCAAACAGCCGACCATGGAGTCAAATGAGGTCGAAATTGAGGACGCTCCGCCTGGTTACAAGTCATATGTCTGTCAGTATTTTGGCGTTCTCATTAAAAAAGGCAAAGACGGCAATAGAGTAACTGACAAGACTAAGACTGTGTTAGGGATGAAACGGTATGGAAATTTAACATCACGATTATAGTGACCCAAATTATCACGGTTATCAATATTATCACGGTTTTGTTCAAACGAGATGAAAGTGTTCAAAAAGAACAGATGCACACACGTAAAACATTTCAACAAGTTTTATATTTGAAATTCAACAAACAACAAATAACTAAAGCAACTCTAAGCACTTTTTTAAGATAGATTATGTGGGATTTATTTCCTTAATGGCCGTCGTCAATAGCAACGCATAACGCATAAATAATAATAATTTGTCGCAAATATAATCTCTAATATTATCTCTGTAAATATATTCTCAAGAAATATTCCCATCAGTGTTCAGCTATGATGCATTTAAATCAAGCATATTTTGTGTTAGAGCCCAAACAGTATCCAAGTGAAATAATGCATATCCATATTTCCATATGATTTGACAGTTTATTTTATTAAATATCAAAATGTGTGCATCATACCTGACACCTAGATGAACACTTTACAGTCAGTTTTATGACTCATTCTCTTCAAATGCTAGTGAAGTTTGAAACGTGTATAACGTTACCAATGTTGTATGTAACTTTAGAGACGGTCCCTAAATTCGCCTGCGTTATGCCAGTCATATCAGATGCGCTGTGGTTCTGCTGTGTTTTTTTAAACCATTTTCGCTGCTGAAATAGAACAAAAACAGTCAACCTCTGTATGATGAGTGAATCTCTTGCGTACATCGCACGTTTATCTCTGCTTTGAGTGTAATGTTAGATTTCAGCGAGTGACAGCGGCGCGCGCTCTAAACATAACTCCGCTAATCTGAACGCCTCTGATTATGAGACATTGCATTCATAAACTCAATAGAAACACGTGTTTATAATGCGCAACGCGATTATAACAGATGGCTTTTGAGAAGACTATTATAAGTTCAACAGCCAGAGTAACTAGTGCAGCCGAAATAACGTTACACCTGCAAATGGTGGTTGTTAATGTCAAGCCCTGATTATTATCCCTTAAATGTCACCCTAGTCTTGATTGAATTTGTTCGTTCGCTTCACATTATAATTTGCCAGACGTAGTTTTGGTATTGAGGTCAAAGTCCACTTGCCTTGCGTTCGTAGTTTTGAAGTGTTTTCCCTATTACAGTGACTTTCTTCTGGCATGTTCTGCAGACAAGGTGACCATCTTAGATTAAGTTTCCCTCAGGACTTTTGTAAAAGCCAAAATATGACAACACCTCAGATTTGGTCCTTTTAGAGGGCTGAACAATCCCCCGAGTGCTGTCACTGCTTTCTGCCATTTCTTCTCATTCAGAAAACAGCGCTGCGTCTGCGCCAGACTGACGCTGACTGGACAAGACTTACCGCGAGTTTTCACAACCGTGATAATCACACGCGGTTTTAATGATAATAAAATTTTTAACGATATTACTAACCGTCACTTCATTTTATCGTGGTTTATCGTGACACCGGTAATCGTTTCATCCCTAGACTGTGTGTAAGCTATGCCATGCTGTCATTCCGTACACCACATCCAACACATCAAACATGAACCACCACCTTCAACGTCACCATAAAAATGTGAAGACGACCCCGGAGAAAACGAGCCTACCGAAGGGAAAGCTGACCATGAAACAAGTGCTGACACCAACTCTACCTCCGTCAAGTCCGCGTGCAAAACAGATAACCAGGCTCATTGGCGAATTCATAGCGGACTATATGGCTCCATTTAACATGGTAGAGAACAGAAAATTCATCCAAATGTTCAATGTGCTGGAGCCCAAGTTTAAGATGCCATGTCGAGGACATTTTTCAGAGAAGGTAATCCCGGAAATTTACAATGAAACCAAATAAAGCGTGAAAGCGTATCTAAAAAAATGCCGACTGTCTCGCCCTGACCACCGACAGCTGGACCTCGCGTGCAACACAGAGATATATAACCATCACGGCACGGCACGGTATTTTCTTCTTTTTTTTTTCTTTTTTTATATTGTATCGTGACGTATCGTATCGTAACCCTGGCATATTGAGGTGCATCGTATCGTAACCCTGGCATATCGAGGTGCATCGTATCGTGAGTTTAAGTGTATCGTCCCATCCCTAATTCACACACACACAATCACTCTCTCATTAATGCATTCAGATAAATGTAATGTATGCCTACTGTGTTAATGTATCTGTATCTGATGTACAACAAACAGAAATCTGCCCCATAGACAATAACTGCTGAAAGAGAACCGTTTCCTTCAAATATTTATATATAAAAAAAAAAAAATTTCCACCTTTAATAGTAGAAAATATTTACAGTACAAACCTTATCAGGTTAACTATGAGGGGGGAAAAAGAAAAGCAACAAAAAAAAGGAGCAAAATAATTGTTAATTAATCGTAATCGAGGTAAAATGTTCAATTAATCGAGATTTTTATTTTTGGTCAAATCATTACTAGGCCAGATTGTGACGGCTAGACGACTGGGTCAGAGCATCTCCAAAACTGCAGCTCTTGTGGGCTGTTCCCGGTCTGCAGTGGTCAGTCTCTATCAAAAGTGCTCCAAGGTAGGAACAGTGGAGAACCGGCCACAGGGTCATGGAGGACCAGTGGAGAACCAGCCACAGGGTCATGAAGGACCAGTGGAGAACCGGCCACAGGGTCATGAAGGACCAGTGGAGAACCGGCCACAGGGTCATGAAGGAACAGTGGAGAACCGGCCACAGGGTCATGAAGGAACAGTGGAGAACCGGCCACAGGGTCATGGAGGACCAGTGGAGAACCAGCCACAGGGTCATGGAGGAACAGTGGAGAACCGGCCACAGGGTCATGGAGGACCAGTGGAGAACCGGCCACAGGGTCATGAAGGAACAGTGGAGAACCGGCCACAGGGTCATGGAGGACCAGTGGAGAACCAGCCACAGGGTCATGGAGGAACAGTGGAGAACCGGCCACAGGGTCATGGAGGACCAGTGGAGAACCGGCCACAGGGTCATGGAGGACCAGTGGAGAACCGGCCACAGGGTCATGGAGGACCAGTGGAGTACCGGCCACAGGGTCATGGAGGACCAGTGGAGAACCGGCCACAGGGTCATGGAGGACCAGTGGAGAACCGGCCACAGGGTCATGGAGGACCAGTGGAGAACCGGCCACAAGGTCATGAAGGACCAGTGGAGAACCGGCCACAGGGTCATGAAGGAACAGTGGAGAACCGGCCACAGGGTCATGGAGGACCAGTGGAGAACCGGCCACAGGGTCATGGAGGACCAGTGGAGAACCGGCCACAGGGTCATGGAGGACCAGTGGAGTACCGGCCACAGGGTCATGGAGGACCAGTGGAGAACCGGCCACAGGGTCATGAAGGACCAGTGGAGAACCGGCCACAAGGTCATGAAGGACCAGTGGAGAACCGGCCACAGGGTCATGAAGGACCAGTGGAGAACCGGCCACAGGGTCATGGAGGAACAGTGGAGAACCGGCCACAGGGTCATGGAGGACCAGTGGAGAACCGGCCACAGGGTCATGGAGGACCAGTGGAGTACCGGCCACAGGGTCATGGAGGACCAGTGGAGAACCGGCCACAGGGTCATGGAGGACCAGTGGAGAACCGGCCACAGGGTCATGGAGGACCAGTGGAGAACCGGCCACAAGGTCATGAAGGACCAGTGGAGAACCGGCCACAGGGTCATGAAGGAACAGTGGAGAACCGGCCACAGGGTCATGGAGGACCAGTGGAGAACCGGCCACAGGGTCATGGAGGACCAGTGGAGAACCGGCCACAGGGTCATGGAGGACCAGTGGAGTACCGGCCACAGGGTCATGGAGGACCAGTGGAGAACCGGCCACAGGGTCATGAAGGACCAGTGGAGAACCGGCCACAAGGTCATGAAGGACCAGTGGAGAACCGGCCACAGGGTCATGAAGGACCAGTGGAGAACCGGCCACAGGGTCATGGAGGACCAGTGGAGAACCAGCCACAGGGTCATGAAGGACCAGTGGAGAACCGGCCACAGGGTCATGGAGGACCAGTGGAGAACCGGCCACAGGGTCATGGAGGAACAGTGGAGAACCGGCCACAGGGTCATGGAGGACCAGTGGAGAACCAGCCACAGGGTCATGGAGGACCAGTGGAGAACCGGCCACAGGGTCATGGAGGAACAGTGGAGAACCGGCCACAGGGTCATGGAGGACCAGTGGAGAACCAGCCACAGGGTCATGGAGGACCAGTGGAGAACCGGCCACAGGGTCATGGAGGACCAGTGGAGAACCGGCCACAGGGTCATGGAGGTCCAGTGGAGAACCGGCCACAGGGTCATGGAGGTCCAGTGGAGAACCGGCCACAGGGTCATGGAGGACCAGTGGAGAACCGGCCACAGGGTCATGGA
Organism: Gobio gobio; assembly: GCF_949357685.1. NCBI lineage: Eukaryota > Metazoa > Chordata > Actinopteri > Cypriniformes > Gobionidae > Gobio > Gobio gobio. Next base: position 46,588,799 of record NC_137111.1, read on the forward strand.
GGACCAGTGGAGAGCCGGCCACAGGGTCATGGAGGACCAGTGGAGAACCGGCCACAGGGTCATGGAGGACCAGTGGAGAGCCGGCCACAGGGTCATGGAGGACCAGTGGAGAACCAGCCACAGGGTCATGGAGGACCAGTGGAGAACCAGCCACAGGGTCATGGAGGACCAGTGGAGAACCGGCCACAGGGTCATGGAGGACCAGTGGAGAACCGGCCACAGGGTCATGGAGGACCAGTGGAGAACCGGCCACAGGGTCATGGAGGACCAGTGGAGAACCGGCCACAGGGTCATGGAGGACCAGTGGAGAACCGGCCACAGGGTCATGGAGGACCAGTGGAGAACCGGCCACAGGGTCATGGAGGACCAGTGGAGAACCGGCCACAGGGTCATGGAGGAACAGTGGAGAACCGGCCACAGGGTCATGTAGGACCAGTGGAGAACCGGCCACAGGGTCATGGAGGACCAGTGGAGAACCGGCCACAGGGTCATGGAGGACCAGTGGAGAACCGGCCACAGGGTCATGGAGGACCAGTGGAGAACCGGCCACAGGGTCATGAAGGAACAGTGGAGAACCGGCCACAGGGTCATGGAGGACCAGTGGAGAACCGGCCACAGGGTCATGGAGGACCAGTGGAGAACCGTCCACAGGGTCATGGAGGACCAGTGGAGAACCGGCCACAGGGTCATGGAGGACCAGTGGAGAACCAGCCACAGGGTCATGGAGGACCAGTGGAGAACCGGCCACAGGGTCATGGAGGACCAGTGGAGAACCGGCCACAGGGTCATGGAGGACCAGTGGAGAACCGGCCACAGGGTCATGGAGGACCAGTGGAGAACCAGCCACAGGGTCATGGAGGACCAGTGGAGAACCGGCCACAGGGTCATGGAGGACCAGTGGAGAACCGGCCACAGGGTCATGGAGGACCAGTGGAGAACCGGCCACAGGGTCATGGAGGACCAGTGGAGTACCGGCCACAGGGTCATGGAGGACCAGTGGAGAACCGGCCACAGGGTCATGGAGGAACAGTGGAGAACCGGCCACAGGGTCATGGAGGACCAGTGGAGAACCGGCCACAGGGTCATGGAGGACCAGTGGAGAACCGGCCACAGGGTCATGGAGGAACAGTGGAGAACCGGCCACAGGGTCATGGAGGACCAGTGGAGAACCGGCCACAGGGTCATGGAGGACCAGTGGAGAACCGGCCACAGGGTCATGGAGGACCAGTGGAGAACCGGCCACAGGGTCATGGAGGACCAGTGGAGAACCGGCCACAGGGTCATGGAGGACCAGTGGAGAACCGGCCACAGGGTCATGGAGGACTTGATATTTTTCTTATTTATATTACAATTAGTGTGTTAATTAAGGTTAAAATAGAGAATTCCACTGCAAAGAGGTAAATTAGAGCCATTTTGTGGCTGGAAAAATACAAAAATTCACTTGTAATGCCATTACCCACTGGGTGCCTGTATGGCTCTTTAATAATACACATGTAGTCTAGTTGCTCAAAAAAGTATTGCAGATCATAACTGCTTACTTATTTGTGAAATTTTGAAATGTTAATAATAGTGAATAGTAAAGAATGCAAGCAAATATAATATAACCCCAAAAAAGTGTAAAAAACGTATTGTTCCTTATATGTACAGTAGGCTATATAAATATGAATTCATACTGAATCAAGATCGAAATCAATATTTGTGCCCATCATCTCATGAGCTAATGCTGATTTTAGGCATCTATGCTGTAAATCAACCAATTAGCTATGGTGTTGTTGCACATTATGCAGGTTATATATATTTTATGTAACTTATTTTGCCACAAAATATATTGAGTTGTCTTTTGACTAAAACTAGACTAAAATGACAAGACTTTTAGTCGACTAAAACTTGACTAACAAAAAAAGATATGTGAATGACTAAATATGACTAAAACTAACAAGGACATTTGGCACAAGACTAAGACTAAGACTAAATTAAAAATAGGTGACAAAATTAACACTAGTATGGACCAGTCAGGGTGCCCACGCTGACCCCTGACCTCCGCCCAAAGCACCAACAGTGGCACGTGAGCATCAGAACTGGACCACGGAGCAATGACAGAAGGTGGCCTGGTCTGGTACGCAATATCTTCTCATGTTAATAAAACTGCACATATTGCAGATGTTTGGGAGTCACAGGACACACGAGCTGAAGGCGTTTGCTGTACCTGGTGTGATTGCTCGGTGGAACTGGTGTAAATCCTCTCCTCTCAGTTCGTCCGCGATCTGTCCGATCTTCTGCCTCACGCCGTCCAGCTTCACATCTGCCTCGTTCAGGATCTCCTCAACATCTGGAACACTGACGCAGGCCAACGACAAACACACAAACACTTATTTACTGTAACGGCTCTTTGCAGATGCTCTTACACTCACACAGCGACAGAACAGCAGCTACAAGTTACAGTGCACTGAGTTTCCCTTTGATGTTGTTTTTTCCTTTTTTATTATTTATCAGATCATAGAAAATCAACCAAAATTTAATAAAACTTTAATAAAACAGAAACAACTATCTATCTATCTATCTATCTATCTATCTATCTATCTATCTATCTATCTATCTATCTATCTATCTATCTATCTATCTATCTATCTATCGTTCCATCCATCCATCCATCTATTGTTCTATCCATCCATCAATCGTTCTATCCATCTATCATTCTATCTATCCATCCATCCATCCATCCATCTATTGTTCTATCATCCATCCATCCATCCATCTATTGTTCTATCATCCATCCATGCATCCATCTATCTATTGTTCTATCTATCCATCCATCCATCCATCTATCATTCTATCCATCCATCATTCATCTATTGTTCTATCCATCCATCCATCATTCTATCCATCCATCAATCGTTCTATCCATCCATCCATCCATCCATCATACATCTATTGTTCTATCCATCCATCGATCCATCCATCATCCATCTTTTGTTCTATCCATCCATCCATCCATCATCCATCTATTGTTCTATCAATCCATCCATCCATCCATCAATCTATTGTTCTATCCATCCATCTATTGTTCTATTCATCCATCCATCCATCCATCAATTGTTCTATCCATCTATCCATCCATCCATCCACCCATCCATCCACCCGTCTGTCATTCTATCTATCCATCCATCTATCTTTCTTTCTTCCCATCCATCCATCTATCTTTCTTTCTTCCCATCCATCCATCCATCTATATTTCTTCCCATCCATCCATCTATCTTTCTACCCATCCATCCATCCTTCTACCCATCCATCCATCCAACTATCTTTCTACCCATCCATCCATCCATCCTTCTACCCATCCATCCATCCAACTATCTTTCTACCCATCCATCCCATTTAGGGTGACCATATTTTGATTACCGAAAACCAGGACACTCGGCCTGGCAATGAGATACTCAAATGATACTCAAAGTTTACTCAAAGATTCCTTATTAATTTCAATACAATTAAAGTATGTCCCCTCTGTGTGGATAGAAAAGTGTTATATTAGGGCCAGGACGGGACGTTTGGTAACCCAATGTCATTATATCTCAAATTGTAAAGTATTTCGACACACTTATTCACTTCATTTTACCATTTTATCAAATATATAAGATAATTATATAGAATAATAATACATAAGCCAGCTCTCGAGTGGATCTCACCTGGTCACTCTGTGCAGGAGGAATATGGTCCGTTTGCTCTCAATGGTGACATCTCGACTGATTTTCACCAAACGCTCATATTTATCATGCTTGGTGTCCAGTTCTTGCTGGAATACTGTCAGAGAAATATTAATATCTCAGATTCATTCATCTGGTGCAGTGAACACACAGCACACACTCGCTCACCTTTGAAAGCAGCAATGACAGCAGAATCTGGGTTCAGCCCGTCCTCTGCCTTCTGTCCCTCTGCCCTTCGTCTCCGGGACCATCCCTCGTCTGAGAGGAACAGTGAAAGCATGTTTACATAAACAAGCCCATAACTCACAATATAGAAACAACCGATTACTAGTATGCGGATTTCTGCATCGTAAACCTCTCCCGTAAAGTGAAAGACGGCAGGCTTTACCTTCTCGTTTGCTCATCTCTGTAGTAAAGTCTGTTTCACTGGACACGCGTGCTCACGAAAGGACAGTAAACGCTTTTATTTCCCGAGCTGATTGTGATTTTAGTGCGTGTAAATCCAGCTGAACGCCTTTATCGTGGGTTTACACGTGTGCCTGTATAACTACGTACGCTACTTCCGCAAATATTGAACCTAGAAACAACTTGTTTTATAAATGTGTAATCAAATCGCGCAATCGTTATAAAATCAGCGGTTTACGTGCGATTCGGGTTCATTTGAACGCTGGCACGCACACGGACGTCCATTGTTTACACGGGAGTGACGGGACCTGCGCGCATTAATTGCGTAGCACCGCAAGACATTCTGGGTAATGTAGTTTACCCTGGTACATTGTACATTGGATATTTTTTGTCCAGTGGTAAAATTGGTGTTCAGTAAATTGTGTAGGACTCAAATGTCGTTTAAATAATTTAGAAAGCATCAATTTTCAGAACTGTTTTTATGTCAAAGTCATTTTCATATAAATGTATCTATCTATCTATCTATCTATCTATCTATCTATCTATCTATCTATCTATCTATCTATCTATCTATCTATCTATCTATCTATCTATCTATCTATCTATCTATCTATCTATCTATCTATCTATCTATCGTTCTGTCCATCCATCCATCCATCCATCTCTCATTCTATCATCCATCCATCTGTCCGTCCGTCCATCCATCCATCCATCCATCCATCCATCCATCATCCATCTATCATCTATCATCCATCCATCCATCCATCCATCCATCCATCCATCCATCCATCCATCCATCTATCTATCTATCTATCTATCTATCTATCTATCTATCTATCTATCTATCTATCTATCTATCTATCTATCTATCTATCTATCTATCGTTCTGTCCATCCATCCATCCATCTCTCGTTCTATCATCCATCCATCCATCTATCGTTTTATCCATCATTCTATCTATCTATCTATCTATCTATCTATCTATCTATCTATCTATCTATCTATCTATCTATCTATCTATCTATCTATCTATCTATCTATCTATCTATCTATCTATCTATCTATCTATCTATCTATCTATCTATCTATGCATCCATCCATCCATCTCTCATTCTATCATCCATCCATCCGTCCGTCCGTCCGTCTATCTGTCTGTCTGTCTGTCTGTCTATCCATCCATGCATCTTTCTACCCATCCGTCCGTCCGTCTATCTATCTATCTATCTATCTATCTATCTATCTATCTATCTATCTATCTATCTATCTATCTATCTATCTATCTATCTATCTATCTATCTATCTATCTATCTATCTATCTATCTATCTATCTATCTGTCTATCTGTCTGTCTGTCTGTCTGTCTGTCTGTCTGTCTGTCTGTCTGTCTGTCTGTCTGTCTATCCATCCATGCATCTTTCTACCCATCCATCCATCCATCTATTGTTCTATCATCCATCCATCGAATCAAATGAAAGGATGACAAGGTGTAGATTCTTACAAAAAAGTGTTCTGGTGGTACCATTGTAAAAAGATGGTATGAATTAAATGAAAATACCGCATGCAATGAATGATTAACACATTCCATATTCATATACTATGATATTTAAATCATGTTATCATGTTTCCTCATAGTTCTACTATTACTGCTCTCTCACACACACACTGCTCTCTCTCTCTCTCACACACACACACACACACACACACACACACACACACACACACACACACACACACACACACACACACACACACACACACACACACACACACACACACACACACACACATAGAGAGAGAGAGAGAGAGAGAGAGAGAGAGAGAGAGAGAGAGAGAGAGAGAGAGAGAGAGAGAGAGAGAGAGAGAGAGAGAGAGAGAGAGAGAGAGAGAGAAAGAGAGAAAGAGTGCTTTGATTGCACATACAGTATATCAGATTACTGTTCTTCCCCATGAACTTTTGCCTGAAGGATTCATGCCAACTTGTGTACGTGCCGCCCAGTGCCTCCTCACTCTCTGAGTGCCAGCGAGTTCCTACAGGGGGCAGTGGACAACAAAATAAACATACATGTCTCATGATGAAAGTGCATTTCTGTGCAATTAATTGAAAAAAAATCCCATAATATTTTTGCTTGCTTAGCAACTTCTCCAAATATGGGCCCATGGGCCCACAAATATTATAACATTATAAATATGTGTAACATATGCTATTTATTTATATTTCTATTTTGTTACGTTTTCTACTCACTATAGTACTGTGTGATAATAGATGTAGGCATATTATTTATTTGTTTAAATAATTTTCTATTACTAAATATTGTAATCAAAGTGTTATAGCTGACTTTAATCTTATGTTATTCTCTAAACTTTTCCACTGACCCCTAGCCCTTCTTGCGACCCCCTGCGAATGAACCTCATTGGTTCTTGCTGAAGCTCAAACGTGATGCGTAACACGAGAATGAACCTCATTGGTTCTTGCTGAAGCTCAAACGTGATGCGTAACACGAGAATGAACCTCATTGGTTCTTGCTGAAGCTCAAACGTGATGCGTAACACGAGAATGAACCTCATTGGTTCTCACTGAAGCTCAAACGTGATGCGTAACACGAGAATGAACCTCATTGGTTCTTGCTGAAGCTCAAACGTGATGCGTAACACGAGAATGAACCTCATTGGTTCTTGCTGAAGCTCAAACGTGATGCGTAACACGAGAATGAACCTCATTGGTTCTTGCTGAAGCTCAAACGTGATGCGTAACACGAGAATGAACCTCATTGGTTCTTGCTGAAGCTCAAACGTGATGCGTAACACGAGAATGAACCTCATTGGTTCTTGCTGAAGCTCAAACGTGATGCGTAACACGAGAATGAACCTCATTGGTTCTTGCTGAAGCTCAAACGTGATGCGTAACACGAGAATGAACCTCATTGGTTCTTGCTGAAACTCAAACGTGATGCGTAACAAGAATGAACCTCATTGGTTCTTGCTGAAGCTCAAACGTGATGCGTAACACGAGAATGAACCTCATTGGTTCTTGCTGAAGCTCAAACGTGATGCGTAACAAGAATGAACCTCATTGGTTCTTGCTGAAGCTCAAACGTGAGGCGTAACACAAGAATGAACCTCATTGGTTCTTGCTGAAGCTCAAACGTGAGGCGTAACACAAGAATGAACCTCATTGGTTCTTGCTGAAGCTCAAACGTGATGCGTAACAAGAATGAACCCAATTGGTTCTCACTGAAGCTCAAACGTGATGCGTAACAAGAATGAACCTCATTGGTTCTTGCTGAAGCTCAAACGTGAGGCGTAACACAAGAATGAACCTCATTGGTTCTTGCTGAAGCTCAAACGTGATGCGTAACAAGAATGAACCTCATTGGTTCTTGCTGAAGCTCAAACCTGAGCGGTAACACAAGAATGAACCTCATTGGTTCTTGCTGAAGCTCAAACGTGATGCGTAACATGAGAATGAACCTCATTGGTTCTTGCTGAAGCTCAAACGTGATGCGTAACACAAAAATGAACCTCATTGGTTCTCACTGAAGCTCAAACGTGATGCGTAACAAGAATGAACCTCATTGGTTCTCACTGAAGCTCAAACGTGATGCGTAACAAGAATGAACCTCATTGGTTCTCACTGAAGCTCAAACCTAAGGCGTAACACGACAATGAACCTCATTGGTTCTTGCTGAAGATCAAACCTGAGGCGTAACACAATAATGAACCTCATTGGTTCTTGCTGAAGCTCAAACGTGATGCGTAACACGAGAATGAACCTCATTGGTTCTTGCTGAAGCTCAAAGCTGAGGCGTAACACGAGAATGAACCTCATTGGTTCTTGCTGAAGCTCAAACGTGATGCATAACACAAGAATGAACCTCATTGGTTCTTGCTGAAGCTCAAACGTGATGCGTAACACGAGAATGAACCTCATTGGTTCTTGCTGAAGCTCAAACGTGATGCTTAACACAAGAATGAACCTCATTGGTTCTTGCTGAAGCTCAAACGTGATGCGTAACAAGAATGAACCTCATTGGTTCTTGCTGAAGCTCAAACCTGAGCGGTAACACAAGAATGAACCTCATTGGTTCTTGCTGAAGCTCAAACGTGATGCGTAACACGAGAATGAACCTCATTGGTTCTTGCTGAAGCTCAAAGCTGAGGCGTAACACAAGAATGAACCTCATTGGTTCTTGCTGAAGCTCAAACGTGATGCGTAACACGAGAATGAACCTCAATGGTTCTTGCTGAAGCTCAAACGTGATGCTTAACACAAGAATGAACCTCATTGGTTCTTGCTGAAGCTCAAACGTGATGCGTAACACGAGAATTAACCTCATTGGTTCTCACTGAAGCTCAAACGTGACGCGTAACAAGAATGAACCTCATTGGTTCTTGCTGAAGCTCAAACCTGAGCGGTAACACAAGAATGAACCTCATTGGTTCTTGCTGAAGCTCAAACGTGATGCGTAACACAAGAATGAACCTCATTGGTCCTTGCTGAAGCTCAAACGTGATGCGTAACACGAGAATGAACCTCATTGGTTCTTGCAGAAGCTCAAACGTGATGCGTAACACGAGAATGAACCTCATTGGTTCTTGCTGAAGCTCAAACGTGATGCGTAACACGAGAATGAACCTCATTGGTTCTTGCTGAAGCTCAAAGTGATGCGTAACACAAGAATGAACCTCATTGGTCCTTGCTGAAGCTCAAACGTGATGTGTAACACGAGAATGAACCTCATTGGTTCTTGCTGAAGCTCAAACGTGATGCGTAACACAAGAATGAACCTGATTGGTTCTTGCTGAAGCTCAAACGTGATGCGTAACACGAGAATTAACCTCATTGGTTCTCACTGAAGCTCAAACGTGACGCGTAACAAGAATGAACCTCATTGGTTCTTGCTGAAGCTCAAACCTGAGCGGTAACACAAGAATGAACCTCATTGGTTCTTGCTGAAGCTCAAACGTGATGCGTAACACAAGAATGAACCTCATTGGTCCTTGCTGAAGCTCAAACGTGATGCGTAACACGAGAATGAACCTCATTGGTTCTTGCTGAAGCTCAAACGTGATGCGTAACACGAGAATGAACCTCATTGGTTCTTGCTGAAGCTCAAACGTGATGCGTAACACGAGAATGAACCTCATTGGTTCTTGCTGAAGCTCAAAGTGATGCGTAACACAAGAATGAACCTCATTGGTCCTTGCTGAAGCTCAAACGTGATGTGTAACACGAGAATGAACCTCATTGGTTCTTGCTGAAGCTCAAACGTGATGCGTAACACAAGAATGAACCTCATTGGTTCTCACTGAAGCTCATACGTGATGCGTAACAAGAATGAACCTCATTGGTTCTCACTGAAGCTCAAACCTGAGGCGTAACAAGAATGAACCTCATTGGTTCTCACTGAAGCTCAAACCTTAGGCGTAACACGAGAATGAACCTCATTGGTTCTTGCTGAAGCTCAAACCTGAGGCGTAACACAAGAATGAATCTCATTGGTTCTTGCTGAAGCTCAAACGTGATGCGTAACACGAGAATGAACCTCATTGGTTCTTGCTGAAGATCAAACCTGAGGCGTAACACAATAATGAACCTCATTGGTTCTTGCTGAAGCTCAAACGTGATGCGTAACACAAGAATGAATCTCATTGGTTCTTGCTGAAGCTCAAACGTGATGCGTAACACGAGAATGAACCTCATTGGTTCTTGCTGAAGATCAAACCTGAGGCGTAACACAATAATGAACCTCATTGGTTCTTGCTGAAGCTCAAACGTGATGCGTAACACGAGAATGAACCTCATTGGTTCTTGCTGAAGCTCAAAGCTGAGGCGTAACACGAGAATGAACCTCATTGGTTCTTGCTGAAGCTCAAACGTGATGCATAACACAAGAATGAACCTCATTGGTTCTTGCTGAAGCTCAAACGTGATGCGTAACACGAGAATGAACCTCATTGGTTCTTGCTGAAGCTCAAACGTGATGCTTAACACAAGAATGAACCTCATTGGTTCTTGCTGAAGCTCAAACGTGATGCGTAACAAGAATGAACCTCATTGGTTCTTGCTGAAGCTCAAACCTGAGCGGTAACACAAGAATGAACCTCATTGGTTCTTGCTGAAGCTCAAACGTGATGCGTAACACGAGAATGAACCTCATTGGTTCTTGCTGAAGCTCAAAGCTGAGGCGTAACACAAGAATGAACCTCATTGGTTCTTGCTGAAGCTCAAACGTGATGCGTAACACGAGAATGAACCTCAATGGTTCTTGCTGAAGCTCAAACGTGATGCTTAACACAAGAATGAACCTCATTGGTTCTTGCTGAAGCTCAAACGTGATGCGTAACACGAGAATGAACCTCATTGGTTCTCACTGAAGCTCAAACGTGACGCGTAACAAGAATAAACCTCATTGGTTCTTGCTGAAGCTCAAACCTGAGCGGTAACACAAGAATGAACCTCATTGGTTCTTGCTGAAGCTCAAACGTGATGCGTAACACGAGAATGAACCTCATTGGTTCTTGCTGAAGCTCAAACGTGATGCGTAACACGAGAATGAACCTCATTGGTCCTTGCTGAAGCTCAAACGTGATGCGTAACACGAGAATGAACCTCATTGGTTCTTGCTGAAGCTCAAACGTGATGCGTAACACGAGAATGAACCTCATTGGTTCTTGCTGAAGCTCAAACGTGATGCGTAACACGAGAATGAACCTCATTGGTTCTTGCTGAAGCTCAAAGTGATGCGTAACACAAGAATGAACCTCATTGGTCCTTGCTGAAGCTCAAACGTGATGTGTAACATGAGAATGAACCTCATTGGTTCTTGCTGAAGCTCAAACGTGATGCGTAACACAAGAATGAACCTCATTGGTTCTCACTGAAGCTCAAACGTGATGCGTAACAAGAATGAACCTCATTGGTTCTCACTGAAGCTCAAACCTGAGGCGTAACAAGAATGAACCTCATTGGTTCTCACTGAAGCTCAAACCTTAGGCGTAACACGAGAATGAACCTCATTGGTTCTTGCTGAAGCTCAAACCTGAGGCGTAACACAAGAATGAATCTCATTGGTTCTTGCTGAAGCTCAAACGTGATGCGTAACACGAGAATGAACCTCATTGGTTCTTGCTGAAGATCAAACCTGAGGCGTAACACAATAATGAACCTCATTGGTTCTTGCTGAAGCTCAAACGTGATGCGTAACACAAGAATGAACCTCATTGGTTCTTGCTGAAGCTCAAACGTGATGCGTAACATGAGAATGAACCTCATTGGTTCTTGCTGAAGCTCAAAGCTGAGGCGTAACACGAGAATGAACCTCATTGGTTCTTGCTGAAGCTCAAACCTGAGCGGTAACACAAGAATGAACCTCATTGGTTCTTGCTGAAGCTCAAACGTGATGCGTAACACGAGAATGAACCTCATTGGTTCTTGCTGAAGCTCAAACGTGATGCGTAACACGAGAATGAACCTCATTGGTTCTTGCTGAAGCTCAAACGTGATGCGTAACACGAGAATGAACCTCATTGGTTCTTGCTGAAGCTCAAACCTGAGCGGTAACACAAGAATGAACCTCATTGGTTCTTGCTGAAGCTCAAACGTGATGCGTAACACGAGAATGAACCTCATTGGTTCTTGCTGAAGCTCAAACGTGATGCGTAACACGAGAATGAACCTCATTGGTTCTTGCTGAAGCTCAAACGTGATGCGTAACACGAGAATGAACCTCATTGGTTCTTGCTGAAGCTCAAACGTGATGCGTAACACGAGAATGAACCTCATTGGTTCTCACTGAAGCTCAAACGTGATGCGTAACAAGAATGAACCTCATTGGTTCTTGCTGAAGCTCAAACCTGAGCGGTAACACAAGAATGAACCTCATTGGTTCTTGCTGAAGGCCAAACCTGGGCTGCGTTCAGCCCCAACAAAGCGTTTTTTAAATGGTGGTGCGTTGAACACCCTGTTCTGATGACGCAAGAGTGGCAACTATGGCAGCTGAAAAGGCCATTCTTCACGTTCTTGTGTTTTTGGCAGCTGATGAAATCGGTATAAATACGTGTTTAAAGGTCCTGTTCTTCGTGATCCCATTTTTCAATCTTTAGTTAGTGTGTAATGTTGCTGTTAGAGCATAAATAATACCTGTAAAATTATAAAGCTCAAAGTTCAATGCCAAGCGAGATATTTTATTTAACAGAAGTTCCCTTTCAAAGCCTACAGCGAGCGGCCGGTTTGGACGACATCCTGGTACTTCCTTCTTTAATGACGTCAGTAGAGCAGTTTGTTGACTAACCTCCGCCCACAAGAATACAAAAAAGGGGGCGTGGTCTTGTTGATCTCCCACATGGAGAAGAGGACGTGTTGCGTTTGTAGAGTGTGTTTGTCGGCATGTCGTCGAGACGCTGTTATTTTCATCCTGGGTCTGATTATTTTCTGAATTTTTAAAACGTACCATGAAACAGTAAACCAGCATCTCAATACAAAACATTTATTCACTTTAAAATTACAATGCAAAACACAGTACTTTATTTTTTTTACCTTTACAAGTTTAAAAAAACTTGATGTACTACAAGAGGGTAGCAACAGTATTTCATATTCGTATACGTTTTTCAATGACCATTGGTCTGTTTAACCTAGAACATAAAATTCACTTTACTGATTAAAAATGTGTTTTGAACAATGTTAAAACATCAAATTCAAATAATTATCACATCAGCTGATAAAGATTAATCACTGAGAAAAGTGAACACCAATTGAAAGGGCTAGTTCACCCAAAAAAATGAAAATTGTTATTAATTCCTTGCCCTCATGTCATTCCAAACCTTTGTCCATCTTCAGACACAAGATATTTCAGATGAAATCCAAGAGCTGTCTGACCCCTCTCCATAGACAGCTGTAATGAACACTTTCAAGACCCTAAAGTTAGGAAAGACATTGTAATAGTCCATGTGACTCCAGTGGTTCAACATTAATTTTATGAAACGATGAGAACACACTATATGTGCAAAAACAAACAAAAATAACAACTTTATTCATAAAGATATAACAAATCGTTAGCCAAGACCAAGTCGTGTAATTCAAGGCAAGTTTAAGTATTTATCAATAATACAATTTAGCTTTATCACTGCATCTGTCTATAAGCATCAAACCATTAAACAGTTCATATTTAATGTCATTCTTACCTTTTTTAGAGTCGTTTGGTTGCCAGCAGTGCAAATCCAGTCCTGTCACCCATCAAAATGGCTTCTGTCATGAACATTTGTTTTTGCAACAGCCAAATCCACTTTAGTCTTTTAAATAAATTTTACTTAAAAAGCATCCCGAAAAGGCACACATCTAAAAAGCCTAGTAAACATTACTCAAGATAATACACACACCATTTAATCGTAAAAAAAAAACATGTTTACTACAACATTATATTAATTAAGTTACTCAAAGTACCAAACATAGTTTTATTTGTTGAAAATATAGAATTTATTTTGTTACAATTACAACCCCACAGAGTCATTTTTACCCCAGTGTATTTTTTACAGTAAAATGGGCCAAATAAGGTTGTAGTATCATATCTCTTAATTTTTTTTTTCAGCCAAACACATTAACTGATCTTGCACTTGTTGACATGTAACAATAGTTTTGATTGGTCTGAGTTTTTTATGGTGGGCAGAGCAGTGTTACATGAAGCTTGTTAGAGAAAGTACATTTCATCCATTATTAATAAACATTACTCAAGATAATTTAATCGTAAAAAGACGTGTGTTTACAACAACATTACATTAATTAAGTTACTCAAAATATGAAGTAAAGTACCAAACATAGATTCTCTTCTTGCTGTATGTGTTTAAATTCTTAATATTTTTAAATCAAGTAATATTCTGCAGAAGAGAGAAGTCAATCTCAGTTGATCTGTGATTGGCTGTTCATGTCACAGCTAAAGTCCTAAACCCAAAGCCGATGATCAGCATCATGGGCCCAACAAAGTCTGAATAGATAGGTTTGGTCAACTCGAAACTAATCCTGTAACCTTGAGTTTGTTAAACTACAATCATGGTACAGGCCCCAGGTCGAGTTAAACTTAATGCAAAAACAATAAAAGTCATTGTAATTTTTGCAACTCATTTGAGTGACAGCTAGAACTGAATCCGATTCATTTGAACGAATCCCCCAACCTGAAAGCCTATGTCTTCAGGCCACCTACCTACTACTAACAAAGACATTAGCATTTGAACATCCTTCTGAATGCGACAGATCTTGAGCGCACACAGTAACACACTCACCAGAGTGTGTGTGAGAGTGAATGAAATAAGGCGGGGCGTATTTATCAGGTCTGAACCCTTGGCCACGCCCCTCGTGTATGATGTCAGAGGTTTGGTTTGTACTGGGGACGTGCAGAACGCAGACACAACCACGCGCGCGTCTGAGGGATGGAGCACGCGCGGCACGATCCCGAACCCAGCCGTTTATTTAACGGAGAGTGGTCGGATATTCTTCTGTGATGAGAGGGACACGGTTGTTCGTTTGCGTTTGTTGAGGCAATGGATCAATGTGAAAGTTATCTGCAGGAACGCGCGGGGAAGGACGCGATTTAAAGGGCCAGCAGCGCGCAAACGAGAACATGGAGCGATGCGCTCCCGTTTTGGATCCGGACCGGGATAAACAGTATTGCGAGCTGTGTGGCAAGATGGAAAACCTTTTAAAGTGCGGACGGTGCAGGATCTCCTTCTACTGCAGCAAAGAGCATCAGAAACAGCACTGGAAAAAACACAAACTCACCTGTACAGAGGCTGACAAGACCAGGATTGAGGCACAAACCCCAAAGCAGGAGGAGAAACCAGCTGATCCAAACAGGAAAGAGCTGTTCACCTCAGAAACTGACATTAGCAACACAAAACACAAACCCCAAACACAAAAACTGGCCACTGAGTACATCATCCCATGCATGAACAAACATGGCATTTGTGTGGTGGACAACTTTCTGGGTGAAGACGTCGGACTGTCCATTCTAGAGGATGTGAAAGCTCTTCATCAGACTGGCAAATTCACCAATGGACAGCTGGTGAGTCAGAAAAGTGACTCTTCTAAGGACATACGGGGGGATAAAATCACCTGGATCGAGGGGAAGGAGCCTGGATGCCAGAATATCTGCTTCCTAATGAGTCGCATGGATGACCTGGTCAGGAATTGCAATGAAAAACTGGGAAACTACACAATTAATGGAAGGACGAAAGTAAGTATGGGTCAAGGATGCTTTACTAACACCGGCTCCTCGTGTCATCGTTGTTTTGAGGGCTTCATGCAGATTATCTATGTGTGTTTTGTTGAATCTGATGCAGCTCAAATGTTGGTATTTTTATTATTTTGTATTGGTGTTTTTTCATTGGATGACGCAGGGGTGGCCAATGGCTAGTATATGGTCTTTTTTTTATTGTTATAAACAGCATGGAAGCTTTTTTCACCCACGGAATAAAAAATTAACAAGATCATTGCAAATTTTTCTTTTACATTTCGGACATTTTTCTTGCAATTGCTAGTTTCAATCTCGCAATTTTGACTTTTTTTTCTCAGAATTGCAAAATCTCGCAAATGCTTGTTATAAATTCAGAATTGTGAGATAAACTCGCAATTCTGAGAAGAAAAAAAAATCTGATTTGTGAGAAAATCAAAATTGCAAGTTTATATCTCACAATTTTGATTTTATAACTCGCAATTGTGACTTTATATCTTGTAATTCTGACTTTTTTTAAAAAGTGCATGATATAAACCTGCAATTCGGACTTTTTAATCTCACAATTCTGATGCTTTTCTCTCAATCGTTACTTTATCTCGCAGTTTTGACTTTATAACTCGTAATTGTGTGACTATGGCCCGGTTTCACAAAGAAGGCTTAGATTAATAATTCTGACTTTATAACTCGCAATTCTGACTTTTTTTCTCAGAATTGTGTGACATACTCGCAAATATGAGATATAAAGTCAGAATTGCAAGATAAAAAGTCACAATAGAGAGGAAAAAAGTACGATTTACGAGATTAAAAATCAGAATTACGAGTAATAATTTTTTATTACGCACTTCTGAGAAAAAAGTCACAAATAAAGTCAGAATAGCGTGATATAAACTGCAATTCTGACTTTATCTCACAATTCTGATTTTATATCTCACAATACTCACTTTTTTCTCAGAAATGCATGATATAAACTTGCCATTCTGACTTTTTTGTGTGTGGTATAAACTCAGAATTGAGAGAAAAGCGTGATATAAACCCACAATTTTGACTTTTTTTCTCAGAAGTGCGTGATATAAACTCGAAATTGTGAGTTATAAATGTAGAATAGTGAGATAAATTCAGAATTGCGAGTTTATATCTTATAATTCTGATTTTATATCACGCAATTCTGACTTTATAACTCGCCATTCTGACTTTTTATCTCACATTTTTTCTCTGAATTGTGCGACATGCGTGCAAATATGAGATAAAAAAGTCACAATTGAGAGGAAAAAGTAAGATTTACGGGATAAAAAGTCAGAATTACGAGTTTATATTACGCACTTCTCAATCGCGAGTTATAAAGTCAGAATTGCGTGATATAAACTGCAATTCTGACTTTATCTCACAATTCTGATTTTATATCTGGCAATACTCACTTTTTTCTCAGAAGTACATGATATAAACTTGCAGTTCTGACTTTTTTCTCGCAATTCTTACTTTTTTCTAAGAAGTGTGTGGTATAAACTCAGAATTGAGAGAAAAGCGAGATAGAAACCCACAATTCTGACACTTTTCTCTCAATCGTTACTTTATCTCGCAGTTTTGACTTTATAACTTGTAATTGTGTGACTATGGTTTCATAGAGAAGGCTTAGATTAAGCCAGGATTAGGCTTAAGTTCAATTAGGACATTTAATTAGCTTTTATAAACGTGCCTTAGAAAAAAACATTACTGGTGTGCATCTTGAGACAAAACAATGGCACTGACATATGTTATGATATCTCAGTGCAAGTTGCTTTCAGCTAAAACGGCTCAAACATGCATTTTAGTCTAGGACTAACTTAAGCCTTGTCTGTGAAACTGGCCATATATCTTGCAAATTTTTACTTTTTTTTCTCAGAAGTGCGTAATATAAACTCGTAATTGTGACTTTTTATCTCGTAAATCTGACTTTTCCTCTCAATTGTGATTTTTTTATCTTGAAGTTTTGACTTTATATCTCATATTTGATGAGTATGTTGCACAATTCTGAGAAAAAATGTGAGATAAAAAGTCAGAATTGCACATTTATATCTTGCAATTCTGACTTTATAACTTGCAATTGCAACTGTATATCTTGCAATACTCACTTTTTTTCTCAGAAGTGCACGATATAAACTCGGAATTCTGACTTTTCTCTCACAATTCTGTCTTTATTTCTCAATTCTGGCTTTATTTCTCTCAAATGCGACTTTTTATCTCACAATTCTGGCTTTATTTCTCTCAAATGCGACTTTATATCTCGCATTTTTTATTTTTTTCTCGCAATTATATCACACACTTCTAAAAAAAAACAGTCAGAATTGTGAGAAAAAAGTCGCAATTGAGAGTAATAAAGCCAGAATTGAGAAATAAAATCAGAATTGTTAGAAAAAAGTCGCTATTGAGAGAAATAAAGCCAGAATTGAGAAATAAAGTCAGAATTGTGAGAAAAAAGTTGTAATTGTGAGAAATAAAGTCAGAATTGAGAGAAATAAAACCAGAATTGAGAAATAAAGTCAGAATTGAGAGAAATAAAGTCAGAATTGAGAGAAATAAAGTCAGAATTGAGAGAAATAAAGTCAGAATTGAGAGAAATAAAGTCAGAATTGTGAGGAAAAAAGTCAGAATTGTGAGGAAAAAAGTCAGAATGGAGAGAAATAAAACCAAAATTGAGAAATAAAGTCAGAATTGTGAGGAAAAAAGTCAGAATGGAGAGAAATAAAACCAAAATTGAGAAATAAAGTCAGAATTGTGAGGAAAAAAGTCAGAATGGAGAGAAATAAAACCAAAATTGAGAAATAAAGTCAGAATTGTGAGGAAAAAAGTCAGAATTGAGAGAAATAAAGTCAGAATTGTGAGGAAAAAAGTCAGAATTGAGAGAAATAAAGTCAGAATTGAGAGAAATAAAGTCAGAATTGAGAGAAATAAAGTCAGAATTGTCAGAAATAAAGTCAGAATTGAGAGATAAAAAGTCAGAATTGTCAGAAATAAAGTCAGAAT
>NC_137111.1:46612125-46724625 GCF_949357685.1 Gobio gobio
AACACACCAATACGTTTTGTCTTTCATAGGTCTGTTGATGCTTTTTCTCTGCCATTTAACTTTTATTAAATTAGGCAAGTCAGGTTCCCATGGCACATTTTTATGCATATTTATAATATAGACAAACCCAAACATTGGTTTCAATTTTTAAACTTAATTATTGGGTTTGTCCATATTTGACCCAAACACGGGTTGAAACTCAGCATTGTTTAGTGTGTGGCACATTTCACAATACATATAGTTTCAACGAAAAAAGCCTGTTTCTACATCTTGAACTTGGCACAGTAAAGCGATTAAAACATCTGTCGAGCCAGAGGTGCTTTAGCTTTACCAAATCACAGTTTTCTAATCACATTCACCGGCCACATTTCCTATTAAATAGTTCTTAACCACAGTGTTATTTTAGTATCATTGTAATACTATTATCATTTAAAACCAGATTAAAAAGTTTGTCAAGATGTTGGCTTGAGAAAGCCGGAGCAGAACGTTTGTATACGTTTTAAAAACTTTCATTTTGATAGTTTAAAGTGGTTTTAAAGCTTAACGTTTGACCGTTTTGAAGGCAATACAGATAGATGGATGGATAGAGAGGTTGATAGAGGGTTTTGTGTGCTGCTAGCATGTTTATAACATGAATAGCAAATTGTTAGCATGTTTTAACACATTACTAGCATTAATTAGCATGTTGTTAACATGAATTAACAGGTTTTTGCATATTGCAGGCATTAATTAGCACATTGTTAGCATTTTTTAACACATTGCTAGTATTAATTAACATGTTGTTAACATGAATTAACATGTTTGCATATTGTTGGCATTAATTAACACATTGCTAGCTTGATTTAACACATTGCTAGCATTAATTAGCATGTTGTTAACATGAATTAACATGTTTTTTCATATTGCTGGCATGAATTAGCACACATTGCTAGCATTGATTAGCATTTTAACACGAATTAACATGTTGTTAACATTAATTAACATGTTTTTGCATATTGCTTGCATTAATTTGCACATTGTTAGCATTTTTTAACACATTGCTAGCATGAATTAACATGTTGTTAACATGAATTAACATGTTTTTGCATATTGCTGGCATGAATTAGCACATTGCTAGCATTAATTAACATGTTGTTAACATGAATTAACATGTTTTTTCATATTGCTGGCATGAATTAGCACATTGCTAGCATTAATTAGCATGTTGTTAACATGAATTAACATGTTTTTGCATATTGCTTGCATTAATTTGCACATTGTTATCATTTTTTAACACATTGCTAGCATGAATTAACATGTTGTTAACATGAATTAACATGTTTTTGCATATTGCTGGCATGAATTAGCACATTGTTAGCATGTTTTAACACATTGCTAGCATTAATTAGCATGTTGTTAACATGAATTAACATGTTTTTGCATATTGCTGCCATTAATTAAAACATTTTTAGCATGTTTTAACACATTGCTAGCATTAATTATCATGCTTTTTCTCTGCCATTTAACTTTTATTCAATTAGGCAAGGCAAAACATGTTTTAACACATTGCTAACATGAATTAACATGTTGTTAACATGAATTAACATGTTTTTGCATATTGCTGGCATTAATTAACACATTATTAACATGTTTTAACACATTGCTAACATTAATTAACATGTTGTTAACATGAATTAACATGTTTTTGCATATGGCTGACATGAATTAGCACATTGCTAGCATTAATTAGCATGTTGTTAACATGAATTAACATGTTTTTGCATATTGCTGGTATGAATTAGCACATTGTTAGCATTATTTACCACATTGCTAGCATTAATTAGCATGCTAATTCATGTTAAAACATGCTAGCAACATGCCAAAAAATGCAAGCAACATGCTAAATTGTGCTATCAAAATATTAAATCAATCAAAACACCAACCAGTGGTGTTGGGCGTCCCTGACTTCATCATTGAAGCAAGAGCAGTGTGAACATTCATTAAAACTTCTCCTTTTGAGTTCCACAGAAGAAAGAATGTCACACGGGTCCAGGTGCTAGTTAATAATGCGGACAGCCAGCGCGTTACCTCTCAGCCTCTACTGTAACGTCACCTGCTTTAATGGCACACAGCTTTACAATAGCCTCTCTGTACACTTCATGGTTTGTGTGTGTGGATCTAGGCAAACAATGCATATGGAGAGAGTCCTGCTTTTACTGACTTTTGACCCAATTTGCTGGCTTGTGCAAAAAAAAAAAAAATGTGGGTTTGGCTTCAGAAGGCTTTTTTTTCTGCATTGAGACAAATTTCACAACCATGAAGGACAAAAAAAGAGGAAGTATTTTAATCATACACTCTTAAAAATAGAGGTTCTTTTTTGGCTTTGAAGGTTCCATGAAGAACCTTTTACATCAATGGAATCTTTGCATTCCACAAAAGATTGTTTAGAATGTTCAAAAATGGTTCTTTTTAGAACTGATCACTGAAAGGCTCTTTAACTTGTTAACTGCCCATTTGCCTCTGCACGTTTAAAACAAATATTTATCCTGATCTAATGTTGACAAACTACATATCATTCGAAAGCTTACGAACTCTAGATTCATCCTGTTGATGAAAATAACGGTTTTGAAATCGGATTTTGCGTTACCATGGAAACGGTACTCTAAATTCTTCTAGCGGCTCCTCCCCTAGTGGGCGTCGTCATGTTTCATATTAAAACATTTATTCTAAAAACGTTATAATAAAAACCTTTTCTAATCTTGACAAAACACACATGGTCGGAAAGGTCTGAGTCTCATGGTTCTATATCTGCCAACTGTTTTGTTATATTTGGACAAAAATATATACATTATTATATAAAGTAATTATTTTTGAAGGCAGATTAGCGCCCTATTTTGGAATTATTTAAGAAATCATGCAACCATGGGTGTAATCACTAGAGGTCTCTATGGAGAGGCTTGAGAATTCCCTAGTTCTCTTTTGAACACATTTAATGATTTTTTTTTTTTTGGATGGATTTGAATATATGTTTAAAAAATCTCAAAGACTATTTATTATAAAGTTTTAGATTTTTTTTTTTGGTTAGAAATATAGATTTTTTCTGTGAATTTGTGTTTTTGAAGATTTCCCATTCATTTCCTGGTGGTCATTTTTGACTGAAGAGCACAAGTGGGAGTATTTTTTTTACGCCGAATTAGCATGCTTGAATCATGCCCTCAAATTTTTTGTGTTTACATACCTAATGCTAGAAACGTCACCAAGTGTCATATCATTCTGATGAAGCTGTGACTTTTAAAAATTCAAAATTCATAGGTTCAGTTTTTCAGGTGTGTATAAGTGTGTGAGTGGATGTGTCAATATCACACTCTTGATGTTTTAGAGTGTCACCCCTTTACTGCTGTGTACTTTTTTTCAGCATTGTGGCCGATTTGTAGATTGTACACACAAAATATTCTGTGAATTTTTGTGTTTTTTCCGATTTCCCATTAATTTCCTATTGTCGGTCATTTATGACCAAAGACAATGAACGCTACTTTTTTTTTTTACGACCAATTAGCATGCTCGAATCATGACCCCAATTTGTTGTGTGTGTTTACATACCTAATGCTAGAAAAGTCACCAAGTTTCATATCATTACGGGATTTCAAGAATTTCAAAACTGACCGAAGAGCACCAGCGGGTTAATGGTTCTGTGGCACCCTTTTGGAACCTTTATTTTTAAGCATGTGCTTTGGTTATCTAATGCATTGTTTAAAAGTCTTTTGCATATTAAGCTGTTCGGTTGCGAGTTCCCCAGGCAGATAGCCAAGATCCGTCTTGAGAACAGAGACTGTTGTTTTGGCAGTTTGCAGCTGTAGAGGCCGAATAGGAAAAGAGGATGCCGGAGGTGGTGGTGTCATGGGAATGCCAAACATGTTAAAGCATAATCGCTCAACTTTTCTCCAGTTAATAAGAAAGGTAGAGCCAGAGCCCTCCTGACTTAATGTCTAGACTGCTGCTTCAAAGATCACGCACATACGGTTAACAGAACCAAGGGTTTCTGAGAGAAATGGCATGCTTACAGTTATCGTCGATGTGTGTGATGGGGTCTCAAGGGTTTCAAAATATAACTTTTTTTTTGTTTAGGTCAAAACAAAATTACGGGGTTACGATCTGAGAAGAGTTCATTGGCTCTGAACTGACCAGTGGCTCAAATTTTAAATGAGTGGCATTTTATTTCTTCAACCCTTTTTCTACCTATTTTCCTGTCAAAACAACGTTCATTGAACACGAGTTCATTTGGAATTATTCAGCTTTTAATAAGAAGCAGAAGATATGCGGTAGTGGGCGTGACTAATGCGCAAACGGCAATTTCATTGGCTGGTGCTCATCTATTACCTTCACTGTTTTGATTTCAGCAAATCAGTTCGAACGAACGCTGACAATGTGATTAATATTCATGAACCCAGCAGCTCATCAATCCTTGCATTGTATATTGTTATTAGTAGTATTATTATTATTATCTTATTAATAATTACTATTATCTATTACTATTTAAAAATTTTTACAGAAACACTGAATGACCAACAATATCTTAAGCACCACCACCAGTCCTAAGTATATATATTAGGGCTGTCAAACGATTAACATCGATATATAATATAGATGTAGCTCTCGATATAGATGTATATTTATTTGAATACACACATGTATATATTTAAGTGTATATATATATTCATATAATTTATATTATATATAAATATAGAAAACATTTCTTAAATATATACATGCGTGTGTGCATATTTATATACACATAATAATTATACACAGTACACACATATTTTATGTAAAAAATATATATATTTTGGATGCGGTTAATCGCGATTAATCGTTTGACAGCACTAATATAAATAAAATAGTATATCAGTCTGGCGAGTAAACGAAAACATTTACTAGCCAATGGCGATTCTATTCCCAAGGTGTCCGTAGAGGGTTGTTGATGCACATCAGTGTAATATTGTTTGCATTTTTTCATGACAACTAATGAAATTAAGTTCAAACCAACAAACTACACTGAGTTAGAGGAACTTGATTTGTAACACAAACACACATTTTTAAGTTAATTACTCAAAAAATTGTGTTGTTCCAACTACACTGAAACACTGAGACAGCAAGTGTTTTCTGCTAGTTTCAGCTCGACGCAGTTCTCATTTCACGTCCAGCGACACGTTGTTTGAATATCAAATGCACTCAGATGTGCTCAGATCTTAAAATAAAATTGGTGTAGACACAATTTTCACTCAGAAATTGCTAGTAAATGTCACACGATAACAAAGAAACAACAACGACATTGAATTGAATGTGCAATTTTTACATAGAAAAACTGAAATAATTTTTCGAATGTAATCCAATAATCCAATATATTTTTTCCAGTGGTTGGGGTTTTTCTAGCATTTGAGTTAAAATCACCAGACAACATTGCACATGCTAAACATGACTTGCTAAGATGTACGCAGTCTTTTCACATATACAATCAATGTAGTTGGCACTGTCCTAGCCGCCCTCAACCTAACCACGTGCGCTACTCTTCTTCTTCTTACGTGAATTATTTTGTGTGTATTTGGCTGTTCAAGCACAATAAGCAGCGGAAAAAACGGGCATTTTGTGTGCACACGTTTTGCGAGAAAATCAATAAATCTAAACAAGTTGTTTTCTAAATTTGAGGTTGATATCTTCAAAAATGAGCTTTCAGTCAGATTTTGTTTGTGCGCAGTACCAAACGCGTCCACTAAATTCACTTCCCATTCATTTTCAATGCGAACATTTAAGCTTTTCGAATCATGGTGATGATTTGTGTGTGTGTGTTTGTGTGTGTGTGTGTTCACATAGCAAGTGCCAAAACCTTTACCAAGTTTCGTACCACTTCGAATTAAGTAAAAAATATATATATTGATAAACAAATATTTTTGGGTCAAAACTGAGAAGAGCACCAGAGGGTTAAAAGTGTATTAACCAGTCATATTTTGGGGTTAGAACTGGGTTCAGGGTCTTGAATAACAATCTTCGCTCTGATTTCAGGGATAGTTGAGGGTTAGGGATTGTATGATACTAAAGTTGTTCCAGGAATATGCTTTCTTCTTCCTCCTTTTACTCGGGAAAATATTGCGTGCAGAGGGTCTTTGTACATTCGATATCATCAATCTATATCTAACACATCTATATTTATAACTATCTATCAATCAATCATTAAAAGGGATAGGGATAGTTAACCCAAAAATTAATTCTTCTTTCAGTTCAGCAGAAGAAAGTAAGTTTTTCCTGACAGATTTCAAGCACTAAGGCTCAGTTTCTTTTCCTCAAGTCTCCAAGTTTTGTCCTAAACCAATAAAAATTTTTTTTATATGCATCAGTTTAAAAACGAATAAAGTTACTGTTATTTGTTTTATTCAAGGAAACTTAAAATAATCAGAAAATGTATCCACTGCCCCCACTGACTTTTGAGGCCAAGTTTCTCAGTTTATTTATTCTTTACTCTTACGTTTACTTGATTTATTTTTGGAGATTGGTTTCAGTCAGCGAAGGTTAGCTGAGAGCGTGCTTCGTGTCGGACACACAAATAAACATTGGCGCGAGACTCCGGCTCTGTTCTACTTCTCTTATCAAACAATCCGACTAAATATTATTGTCTCAATAATAAGCTGTTTTGGAGCAGCCTAAAAGCTTCGATTGTCCATAAAATGGTTTATTGGCCTTTTCCATCTGGCAGCAGTTTTTCAGATGGATAATGTCGTCATGATCACGTCGTTTGTTGAACACTCACACGCTGTTCTCATTCTTTGGACAGTGTTGCTGTGGCTGAGTTTGACTTTTTTAATGCGTGACTTTGTATTATCAAGTCCTTCGAGTTGATGTGTTAGAAGCAGGAAAAATGGCCAAGCGTAAGGATTTGAGCGAGTTTGACAAGGGCCAGATTGTGACGGGTCAGCATCTCCAAAACTGCAGGAAGGCGGCGAGCCGGCGGAGGCAATGATGCTTTGGGCAATGTTCTGCTGGGAAACCTTGGGTCCTCCATCATGTGGATGTGACTTTGACACGTCCCACCTACCTAAGCATTGTTGAGCCCATGTCCAGCCTCTCATGGAGACGGTTTTCCCTGGTGGCTGTGGCTCTTTCAGCAGATAATGCGCCGCCATAAAGCACAAATGCTTCAGGAATGGTTTGAGGAGCACAACAATGAGTTTAAGGCGTTGACTCCGCCTCCAAATTCCCCAGATCTCAATCCAATCGAGCATCTGTGGGATGAGCTGAACAAACAAGTCCGATCCATGGAGGCCCCACCTCACAACTTACAGGACTTAAAGGATCTGCTGCTAACATCTTGGTGCCAGATACCACAGCACACCTTTAGGGGTCTAGTGGAGTCCATGCCTCGACGGGTCAGCAAAAGTGCGACCAACACAATATTAGGTCATGTGTATATACACAGAACCGGTCAAAAGTTTGGAAGCATTACTATTTGTTATGCTTTTGAAACAAGTCTCTTCTACTCATCAAAGCTGCATTTATTTGATCAAAAATACAGAAAGAACAGTTATATTCTGAAATATTATTACAATTTAAAATAATGGTTTTCTTTTTTAATATACTTTAAAATATAATTTATTCCTGTGATCAAAGCTGAATTTATCATCATTACTCCAGTCTTCAGTGTCACATGATACTTCAGAAATCATTCTAATATGCTGATTTATTATTTATTATCTGGGAAATTTACTAGCAAATCATTTCTAATAAATGTTCTTTAATGTTGACTGAAAGTGGTTCTTCTATCGCTGTTCTTTTGAAACCTTTATTTTTAAGTGTTACTCTCGACTATCTGCAGTGTTTTTCTCGTGGAGGTCAAAGCAGCGCTTGTGTCATTTTAGAGACCACCTGTGACCACATCTATATGTATTTTGACCAACAGGCTGCTCTACATGCAGATCTGTCCTCTGTAATGAGGGCTCCTGCTGTCGAGGTTTCTATGGTCCGGAGGGCAGGAACTCTGTTAATATTCCGGCATAGGCTCGAACCGGCTGGAATGTAAACAAAAGCCCTCAGCGGCCGGATCGGCCTGTTAATGAGGCCGTGAAGGAATGCGGAAGAATGACACGGCGAGCACAAGGCAATGGCCTCTACACCCACACAAACACATTTACAGTAAGGCTGAAGCGTACGCTATCTTACACACACATCTACTGTACGCCAGCAGCTCCGGCACATTTCTGAAGCTCAACAGAACCTCACTTTTCAAAAAGCTTCTATTGAATGCATTCATTGAGAAATACATTATTACCAAATAAATGCATGAAATATTGATTTTAATTCATCAGCGGAATCAAGTACAGACTTTAATGTGAGTTTAGAAAAAGCATGGGCATTTGTTGATTAGGCTATTATTTTTAATCATTTAAAAAGTATTAAACTCATTAAGAGAAATGTATGGAATTTAGATTTTTTTTTTTAAAGTGTATTTTAATAATTTAGAAGGTTTTAAAGTCATTAAGTGAAATTTAAAATATTAATTATTTGGGTGAATATAAAAAATATGTTGTTTAATACTTTCTAAATGATTAAGAAATATAATAATTGGTGAATATAAAAAAACTAAATCAACAAATTCCACTACTTTTCTAAATTATTAAAATACTTTTTTTTTTTTACTAATAATTTATGGTATTATGAACACTGTAAAAAAATTGCAGCCTTACATTTGTAAGTACAATCAACATTTTAACTTTAAATTACATTGAACTGACTTTAAAAAAAATTGTTGAATTATGTATAACGTTTTTTTTTTTAATTGCTTAAAGAGCACCTATCATGCATTTTGAAATGTACCTTTCATGTAGTGTGTAACATAGATCTAAGTGAACAAAAACATCCTGCAAAGTTTGAAATATGACAGTGCACCGTATATATAGTTATTTTCTTTCAAAAGTAAGAGTCGACTCGGAGTCATTTTTAAGAATCGTTAGAAGACCGAAGCTTTTTCTCTGACTAGATGACGTCAACTTGTCAAGTTATTTGAATACGATACGCCCACTTATTGCGCTCCAAGACGCCAGTGAAAACTAGAAAACATCATGGCCACGAGACGCTGTGTTCTGAAGTGCGACTCAAAAGCAAACTTTTTTCATCTGCCCAAGGATGAGCATTTGAAGACTAAGTGGCTTCAAGACAAACCATACATCGTCGCGATTGAGTGTTTATTATTAGTCGTCAAATGTATGTTTCGCGATCTCAGGAAGCTTTTATTATGGACTTTTATTATGGCACATGGTTCTTCTTCGTCTGTCTGTACATGGACTACATGTGCACAGAGCGCCCTCCGGCTGCCAGGATGAATTGAAAACAACACATAAGAGACTCAATCGCTCATGATTAGGCTATTTCTGCCCATTTTGAGGAAGTATTGAATAAAAAATACTCCTCTGTTTAGAAATTTGACACAGACATATGAGAATCTATCAATATGTCTCCTCATCTGCACACTTTTGAACTAAAAGCCCTGAGGGATGTTGATTTCTCGCAAGGAGTTTTTTTATGAATGAGATCAGCTGAGGCTCATATTACAATCAAACAGTACCGACGCGGTTTTCATATTCATAACTCCTGACACATATTAACAAATTACTGTCACTATAAGACTTTGATGGGCGTTCCGTTTCCGAAAATATCTGCACAGACTATACCAATCACAACTGACTGGGTCATCGGACCAATCAGCGCAGATTAGCGTCACGTAAAGGCGGGGTTTTGAAAAGTGAATCACTAAAGGAATCATTTGAGAATCGCTGTCAAAACAGGTAAAAATAAATGCATATTATAAGAAAACTAAAGTCTTTTTTGTCATTGCATGCATGCAAAACTGTTGTTGGGGACTTCTAAAACAATATTTGGAACATTTTAAATGCCATAATAGGTGCTCTTTAACTTATTTTGATGAGTTAAAGCAATGTAAAAACATGCACTATATTATGTAAATGTATTATATAAATATTATATAAATGTATAAATCAAGCACTAGGCCTGCAGACGCTTCTACACACATCAGTGAGAGAATGGGCCGCTCTCAGGAGTGTGTGTGTGTGTGTGTGTGTGTGTGTGTGTGTTCGCTTCTACACACATCAGTGAGAGAATGGGCCGCTCTCAGGAGTGTGTGTGTGTGTGTGTGTGTGTGTGTGTGTGTGTGTGTGTGTGTGTGTGTGTGTGTGTGTGTGTGTGTGTGTGTGTGTGTGTGTGTGTGTGTGTGTGTGTGTGTGTGTGTGTGTTCGCTTCTACACACATCAGTGAGAGAATGGGCCGCTCTCAGGAGCTCAGAGAACTCAAGCGTGGGGCCGTGATCGGTGGACACCTGTGCAATAAGTCCAAATATTATACTAAATATTCCACGCTAAACTGTTAGTGGTGTTATAACAAAGTGGAAGCAATTGGGAACAACAGCAACTCATCCATGAAGTGAAATCACAGAGCGGGGTCAGCGCATGCTGAGGGTCACAGAAGTCGCCAACTTTCTGCAGAGTCAAGAGCTCCAGACCTCCAAACTCCTGTGTCCTTCAGATGAGCTCAAGATCAGTGTGTGGAGCTTCAGGGAATGGGTTTCCATGGCCGAGCAGCTCATCCAAGCCTTACATCACCAAGTGCAATGCAAAGCGTGGGATGCAGTGGGGTAAAGCGCGCCGCCATTGGACTCTAGAGCAGTGGAGATGTGTTCTCTGGAGTGACCAATCACGCTTCTCTGTCTGGCAATCCCATGGACGAGTCTGGGTTTGGCGGTCGCCAGGAGAACGGGACTTGCCTGACTGCATTGTGCCGAGTGTAAAGTTTGGTGGCGAGGGGATTATGGGATGGGGCTGTTTTTCAGGGGTTGGCCCCTTAGTTCCAGTGAAAGGAACTCTTAATGCTTCACCAAGACATTTTGGACAATTTCATGCTCCCAACTTTGTGGGAACAGTTTGGGGACGGCCCCTTCCTGTCCCAGCATGACTGACCAGTGACCAAAGCGTCGCTCCATAAAGACATGAGGAGCGAGTTTGGTGTGGAGGAACTGGACTGGCCTGACCTCAACCCAATAGCAGGGCGGATTTAGTGATTTGGGGGCCCCAAGCAAAATACAGGAATGGGGCCCTATGTTGTGATGATTGCTGACCATAGTTGTGGACAATTTTTATTTTATTTTATAACATTGTACATGTTATAAATAATTGCTTTTGTCATGTTTTAGATCCCTTGTTCACGTGTAAACGGGTTATAACAGTATTAGAGTAGGTTGGACACTAAGTGGTCATTTTCACTGCACAATTGTTTACACAACACAAGGCTGCCTAATTCTAAACTTTAAAATATTTTTTTATATTATCAAAATGAAAGAAATTAATACATGCATGAGAATTTTCAACCAAAAATGTGTGTACGCATGTGTCATGTACTCAGGTCCTTGAGTCATCGCCATTTAAAACGATAAATATATCATACGCACTGTTGCTCCGTATTTAATTATAACTTCAGATGCATGATATTTTCATTTGTAGGGCCCTATGAAATCTGTTTTCCAAATTCCATTAAAAAAAGATTCCTTTTTTTCTGTTTAAATTTTTTTCTGGATGGTTATATACAATTTTATTAACCAAAAAGCATGTCTAATTAATTGAAACTTGAATAATTTAACAGCAATTTATTAAAAGTTTAACTAAATATATATATTTATTTGTTTTATGTAGCTATTTACATTTTTCTGGCAATCAAATGAAGACATACAACATTTATCTTTTATTCCGCATGAGAATATTCCAATATTATTCCAATGAAAATTAAACAACCCCTTTCATTTTTGTACATTCAAAGTGCTGCACAACAGAGGTTTAGGCCTACTGTTAAAATTGTTACATTAAGAAATACATTATCCTGTCCAAACTTTTATTTTGACGGGTTGCCTTAGAACTTTTTCTGTGTATGTTATGATAGTTTCTCTCAAATGAAACGGTTCAATGCTCGTGGCCTATGATTTCAGCGATGCAGAAAATGCGAACAGAATAGCGGAATCCAGTCATAAAAATTAAATGTAATGTTTAACGCGGAATTTGTCAAATTTTGGATGAATAAATCCAATGCGAGTCAGTAGCCTACACTTCAATCAAAGCGCAATATGGACTAGTGGATGTGAATATTAAACGGCAAAAATACTATTTAAATATGAATCCTGCATGTGTTGTGTCTCTGTGTGAATGAATTGAGCGTTGCGCGTGCTTCAGTAGTAAACCGTGCGTCCGAGTTCTTATGAATGGATTCTGTGATCCTGTACGCGTCTTCTGAATCGCGGAAATCATTTGGGCGCTACACTTTCTACAAGAAGCATGTTCAACGCGGATGCATCTCGTATGTAAAAAGCATTTTAGGGGGCCCTTGGCTTTCGGGGGCCCCAGGCGGTCGCCTACCTTTGCCTGATGGATAGGTCCGCCCCTGCCCGATAGAACGAACAGCTTTGGGATGAATTAGAGCGGAGACTGAGAGCCAGGCCTTCTCGTCCAACATCAGTGCCTCACAAATGCGCTTCTAGAGGAATCCCCATAAACACACTCCTAAACCTTGAGGAAAGCCTTCCCAGAAGAGCTGAAGCTGTTAGAGCTGCAAAGGATGGGCAAACTCCATATTAAACCCTACACTCTAAAAAAAAAGGCTCGTAATCATAGGGGAACCTTTTTTAGTGCTATATAGCACCAATTTTGGTGCTTCAGAGGTTCTTCAGTGGTTCTTCAGCGGTTCTTCATAGGTGCTATATAGCACCTTAGTCAAAGAACTGGTGAAGAACCGCTGAAGAACCGCTGAAGAACCACTGAAGCACCAAAATTGGTGCTATATAGCACTAAAAAAGGTTCCCCTATGATTACGAGCCAAGAACCATTTTTGGTGCAATACAGAACCTTTTTTTTTTTTTAGAGTGTACGGATTAAGAATGGGAAGTCATTGAAGTTCATGTGTGTGTAAAGGCAGGCGTCCCAAAACTTTTGGCGATATAATATATGTTGACAATTTATTGATCATATAATTTTTTACAGTGAATTTGATTTTGCCTTTATACTGACCCAAAAAAAGTATATCTTGATTAATAAATTTATATTTTCAATAATGAATTCAGTATTAACTAGGGCTGTCAAAAGATTAATCGCGCAAGCATGTATATATTTAAGAAAAAATATATATTTTTATATATAAAACATTTATATTTATATATATTATAGATTATATAAATGTATATACAGTATATACATGCAAATATTTCTTAAATATATACATGAATGTGTGTGTATTTATATATAAATAATAATTAACAGAGTACACACACATATATTATGTAAACACAAACTTTTATTTTGGATGCGATTAATCGCGATTAATCTTTTGACAGCCCTAGTATTAACTCATTAAGTGAAATTTATGGTATTTGTTGATTTTAAGTTTTTAGTTTAATATTCACCCAAATAATTATTGTTTTATTTTTTTTACACATTAGTTATTTGGGTGAATATAAAAAAACCTTAAAATCAACAAATAAATTTCACTTAATGAGTTTAATACTTTCTAAATTATATATTTTTTAAATTAAATCAAAGTGAAATTTAAAGTATTTGTTGATATTGTTTTTAAAATGTGTACACTCTACAAAATGCTGGGTTAAAAACAACCCAAGTTGGGTTGAAAATAGCCAAACAGAGCAATTGCAGTTGGGTTAAATGTTTGCTTAAAACAACCCAATTGCTCTGTTTGTCCATTTTCAACCCAACTTGGGTTGTTTTTAACCCAGCATTTTTTTTAGAGTGCATTTTTAATCATTAAGCCCATTACGGGAAATGTATGGAATTGTGAATTAAGATATTATTTTTAATAATATTGTAAAATTGTGAGTTTGTTGATTTTTTAAATATTATTCACACAAGTAATTCATATCTTATTTTAAAAATGCATATTTTGAATTATGTAAAAGTCATTAAACTCATAAAGTGATTTGTTGATGAAGCACTATCTGCTGAACTCGTCTTCGGCTCTTTTGTTTTCAGGAGTTTTCGGGAAGTGTGAGTGGAAAGGGGGGGGGGGGGTGGTCCATGTGTTTTTGTTTAGTCATTTGGTTTTGGAGTCAAACCCCTCCCAATGCTACTCTCACCTCGTAACTGACCCACACCAAGAAGAATAGATCTCAGACCTAAAGCTGTGGTTTCTCATCACTGTTGATCCTGTTCTTTTGTGTGCCAGACTTCACACTTTCTTAAGCACTGATAAATGTGTTTACCCATCTTGAGCCGAGAGAGCGAGCGAGCCGCGGCCTCCCTCACGCACCGCACGTAGCAGGATCATTCAAATACAGCTTCCTCTGGCAGCGGGCCAAGCAGCATCCGGGGTTCAGATCAGTTCATCGCTGTCTTTCGCGCTCACACATGGCGGTGGAGGTTTGGCAGCCTCAGACTCTTCTGTGAGGGGTAAAGTACGAGATGTTGTGACGCTCAGGAAACCGGTCCAGCCCTCAGACCTCCTGCAGTGTGTGTGTGACCAGCGCTTACATCTGTCCTGCAGAAAACTGTGCATACAAAAGTTATACTGTTGTACTGACTTCAATTAAAAAAAATATTGCATAACAAAATATATATTTAGGGAAAATTATTTTCTCTAAAAATTAGTAACTTAAAAAAAAAAATCATACATTTTATTTAAATTGACTTATACAGTATTATGGAAAATATTGTAACTTTTTTATTTTAGGGCAATGTTTTTTTTTTTATATTCACCTAAATAATTAAAATCTAAACAAATGTTTAAAACATGCATTTTTAATAATGTAAAAATCATTAAATTCATTAAATGAAATTTATGGAAGATTCATTTTTTTTGTACTTTTATTATTATTTTTAATTATATGTTATGGTTAAATATTTTTATTTATTTTTGTTTAATTCACACAAATAATTACAAATGAAAAAAAGTTGATTTTTAATAATTTAAAAAACATTAAAATAATTGTAAAAAAATATTTAAATTGTGACGTATTTATACATTTTGGTAGTATTTGTATGGACATTTTTTTATTAGATTATATTTTATGGTTAAATATTTGTATTGAATTTAGTTATTTTAAATTCACCTAAATAATTAAAAACAACAAAAAATATTTTTAAAGTGTATTTTTAATTATTTAAAAACAAATTAAACTAAATTTATGGGATGTTTTTAAATTTTACATTATTTTGTGGTAGTATTTGTTGACTTAAATGTATTGCTTTTTAAATTATATTTTAGGTTTAAATATTTTTATTGAATTACATTTTTTTATTAAATAAAAAAAGTGTATTTTTAATCATTTAAAAATAAATGAGTTTTTATATATATATATATATATATATATATATATATATATATATATATATATATATATATATATATATATATATATATATATATATATATATATATATATATATATATATATATATATATATATATATATATATATATATATATATATATATATATATATATATATATATATACATATATATATATACACACACACGCACATTGACTTAAATTTATTAAATTTAAAAAAGAGTGAAGAATATTTATTATTATTATTTTAGGGATTTCTTTTTTTCATATTCACCCAAATAATTGATTTAGATTTTTTTATGAAAAAAGTATTTTTAACAATTTAAACTCATTAAGTTAATTTTATGGATGATTAAAGGGTAAACTGTAGCACAAATAATATCCCTCAAGTCTTAAAGAAACAATATTTTTAGCCGATTTATAATAGTGAGATCAACTGATATAAATAGTTGATGAAGAAGCACATCTTGTGTCTTTACTCAAGCAAATCTGATGCCTTCATGCGTTCTCAACTGTTTTATTAATATTCGCTCAACCTGAAATCCTGCCACATTGTAAACACGGGACATGAGAGCAGAAGAGAAGGAAACTGAGATGGATGTTTTCATTCTGGACTGGGATGTTTGTTGCTATAATGTGTGTAGAGTGTGGAAGAACTCTGAGACTTTGCTGATTTCACATCATCACGTGTGTGATATGCTTTTGACCTGAAGTCCACATCATATGAGTTTGTGTTATTAGGCACAATCACATTGCAACTGTTATATTAAAAATGTTGCGTTTATGATCTGTATGAATACTGATGCATGCATATCAAAACCCTGACTATCTCTGTTTTGTTGACAGGCAATGGTGGCATGTTACCCGGGTAAAGGCACTGGATATGTGCGCCATGTGGACAACCCAAATGGCGATGGGAGATGCGTCACATGCATATATTACCTGAATAAGGATTGGGATGCCAAGGTAAGAGAATCATCTGTAATTCATTGCATCCTTTGCCATGTGTAAAGCATGCATTAGTATTGTATAAAGCGCTACAGAAACTCGACATGACTCGCGGCGAGCGACTGCATACGTGCCTGAATGCCTGCTTCATTTCGGCCTAATCCCATTAACCTCCAAGATTGTAATCTCCAGAGAAAACCAGGAGGAGAGTTGCTGAAACAGCTTACCGAGTCAGGGAAATGAGGCACGGGACTCATTAAAATGGAAAATGAATCGTGGGATTAATGCAGTATACCTTAAACAGGGTTTCTGCAGGTACATTTAAAGGGATAGTTCACCCAAAAACAAAATGTTTATGTTTATCTGCTCACCCCCAGGGCATCCAAGATGTAGGTGTGTTTGTTTCTTCAGTAGAACACAAATGAAGATGTTTAACTCCAACCATTGCAGTGTGCCAGTCGTATAATGCATGTCAATGGGGATATTTTAGAGTATGAGAGCAATGAGAGTAAAAACACACAGACATACGAATCCTTATTAAACCATGTGGCTCGTGGCGACACATTGATGTCTTAAGACACGAAACGATCAGTTTCTGCGAGAAACCCAACAGTATTTATGTTGTTTTTTTTTACCTCTTATCAGATGAATGTCATCTAGTTTTCCCAGCGCCATAACTTCCGGCGAATAAGGTCAAAATACTGGCGTGATCAAAGATATATATACGTAGATGCGTCATTCGACCGATCCACGCAGGCACTAATGAGGAATCTATGTCTATATCTATGATCGCGCCGGTATTTTGCATGTATTTTGACCTTATTCGCCGGAAGTGATGGCGCGGTGACGGCTGATGCATAGCCATAGAAAAAAATTAAATACATTTTTAAATATGGATATTTTTCTTACACAAACGCATCGATTCGCTTTAGAAGGCCTTTATTAACACCCCAGAGCCGCGTGGAGCAGTTATTTGATGGACAGATGCATGTTTTATGGACTTCAAAAACAGAGCAACTATTACTGCTATTATAATGCTTGGATTAGCCAGAACATTTTTAATATAACTCAGATTTTATTTGTCTGAAAAAAGAATGTCATATACACCTCGGATGACTTGAGGGTGAGTAAATCATGGGCTAATTTTCATTTTTGGGTGAACTATCCCTTTAAGACCTTTTTAAGACCAATTAAAGAAAATGAAAGGAATAAATTGAAGGGAACAAAACACGACAACATGTTCTCTAAATGTAAATGTCTAAGCACACAATTTGAAAGTTTGAAAATACAATTTCCAACAGATCTCCATTACTTTTTAATTAATATTTTACAAAAAAAATAGCTTAAAGTTTGAATACACTAGAATACGGAAATAACTTTTACCGAACCTTCTGATAACACTACAAATAAGTGGTTCGTTTTCAGTAGTTTTGTCTTGTTTTCCAGCGCAAATATCTAAAAGATTCTTAAATCAAGCAAAATTACGAGATAAGAAACCTTGTGAACGTGATTTTATGCTTAAAACAAGAACAAATATCTGCCAATGGGTTCAGAAAAATCAACTTAATTCAAATGTAAGTAATTTTCATACCCACTGACTGATACTTGTTCTTGTTTTAAGCATAAACTCGCTTAATTTTGTTCAATTTCTCAGAAAAAACACTAAGTGCTCTATTTTAACTATCTGAGCGGATGGTCTGAAGCGCAGGTGCACTTAGGGCGTGTCCGAATGTTAGTTTAAAGACATGAAAAACGGTCTGCGCACCAGGCACATGGTCCAAAAGGGACCCTAGTCTCTTAATGAGTCATGGGTGTGTTTTGGGCGTAATGTGCAATAAACCTCATTCACGAGTCTCATCTCCCTTTCCCTTTAAAAGCCAAATGCGCTCGCGCCATGGCGGATTCGCTATTTACATGGAGGAATATATACGGGTCAGTTTAAATACATGTGTGTATTGCCACGATTAGTCAAATAATTAGCCAATTTCATTCGTCATTATTGCAAATAAGTAATTCTGAGACATGCAATGACTACCCATTATATAGGCATTTTTATCTTTATATCATAGACTGTAAAAAAAATATGGATGTAATGTCCGTGACTTCACCCGTAGGATTTTGAAGAGAGTTTTTGAAGTCTCTTGGCATCGCGCGTCACTCCCGGATAACAGAAAATGGGCAAAGAGGCGGGACATGGTCGTAGGGATGGCTCGATACCACAATCTTGGCTTCGGTACGGTATCACAATCTAATACCGAAGTACCGATATTAAATCGATACCATACAGGGTCTGAATTTTTGCGCGGGTATTGCGCATAATTTTACTCACTCTCGAAAGTTTGGGGTTTTATAAAGCGGGAAATTACCGCAAATGTTTATTATTAAATTAATCAACAAAGATTAATCACATCAAATCAGGCATTTGTTAACTATTTTGTAAGAAGTAATTTCAGCATTACTGCACGTCTCCCTTCTCTAGCTCTCAAAATTAGCAAATTGCTTCTGGCTTTAAAAGACATCTACACTAAAGCAATCTGCGCATTTTCTTTGTGCTCATACCAACAACAAACACACAAGCCTAAAGAGCTTGCGGATTCCAAATTAAGTTGTTTTTCCGTAGTCAAAAACACACAAAATGATGTCAAAAATGTCCATCTTTAGTGAGTAAGTTAGTCACATAAACACAGTTGGTTATGTCTTTCGCGAATGTAAATAGTGCAATAGTATGCGTGCAAATATAATGAAATCTTAACATCACTGGTTGAAACGAACGCTGGAGATTTCATGATATTTAAACGATACAATCTTATGTGCGTTGACGAGTGTTAAACGAAAATAAATGCCTAACTTAATTAGATCATTTGAATTATGCTCTCACCTGTCGATCTCTTAATGTCTTATACAAGACAGGAATGGCCACAGATGCTTGGCAAGGTTTGATGGTTCTTCATCAGTTTTATAAGCAAAGCAATTCCAAATTTCACGTCTAATCCTCTCTTTATTAATTAATTATGGGCATGTTGAGTGAGAATCAACTGTTCATCTTGTTCTGTTGCCACATTTGCCGGTTTCGCGTCAGTTTGGGTAGCACACTGCCATCTAGCGATGAACTTCGGAACAGCAGCATATACCGAAATGAGCAAAATCATGATATTGTACCGTTTGAAATAAAATATATACCGGTATTTTCCCAGTACAGGTATAACGCGCATCCCTACGTGGGCAGAGCTGAGACTAACAGACAGCAGACAAACGGCTATCCACCTGTCCCTCAAAGTGGCCACGCCCTTAATTATGCAGAACTTTAAGGCTTTATATAATGTAAACGAATAAGTTATAAAAACATTCACCCCCCTCACAGTCGTCATGAAGGACAAAATTAGCCGTATAGACTAAAAACACTATTTGTCCCAGACTGTAAACATGTGTTCTTCTGCTGTAAAGTTGGGCATTTTAACATGAGCTCAATGAGATTCTGCTCCTTCTGGAGTCTGTCTCTAGTGGCCAGTCCATGAACTGCAGTTTAAGTCACTTCAGTATCGGCTTGAATAGAAACTGGGGAAGGTTTGCGCTTGCTTTATATACACAATAATAATATTGTAATCCTTTTATTTTTTAATATTTGACATGTGTGTGCTGCTGCGCGTCCCTCTGTGTGTAATAATAAAGTGTACGTGTGTTGTGCACCCCTTATAGGCTCATATTACTAACACACCCTTTAAATAACACATAAAATACTGTGCTATTGACTTTAGAGCAGGTTTGTGTTGGTCAATGGCGCAGTCGTTTTCAGTTCAAATAGCAACACACCAACAATGCTCCTGAACACACCTGGTGTTCAGAATAGACGCCCATGGGCGAAAAGATGGCACGAGAGCATTTGCCATTTAAACAACGTGACGCTGGATGTGAAAATGAGAACTGTGTCGAGCTGAAACTAGCAGAAAGCACCTGGCGTCACATTGCACAGAGTGTATGATAGGGCCCTTAATTTCTTCATTTAGCATGTCAAGTAAATGTACCTTGATTTAAGGATGTTTAGATATTTGTACTTGAAGCTAGAGGTCTTCACGGAGCCCCCGAGACCCGTGGACCCGGGACCCGACCCGGGACCCGTACGGGTTCGGGTCTATATTTTAAATGATCAGCCGGGTCCGGGTCGGGTCCCAATCTATTACTACGGGTCCCGGGTCTGTTTAACATTGTGTGCAATACCCGAGTCGATCCGGACTCGGAGAACACCTGCCCGTGATCAGAGTCAGTCAGCACTGCTTGTGTGTTTTTTGTAACTTGCAACTGTAAAATTAGGATAAGAAAAGTGTGAGCCGGGAAATAAAGTTTAAAAAAAAGAAAGAAGAAAAACACGAGCGATCTCTCTCTCTCTCTTGCTCGCTCGCCTCACGCGCTCGCTCGCTCTCTCTCTCTCTCTCTCTCTCTCTCTCTCTCTCTCTCTCTCTCTCTCTCTCTCTCTCTCTCTCTCTCTCTCTCTCTCTCTCGCTCGCTCTCTCTGCAAGCGCACGGTAATAATAATGGTTACCTTCATGAGTGATGTGTGAAAAAAGCTAAAAAACAACGAATAAAGAAGTTAAACCCACGGGCACCTCTTCTGTCCGGGCATCCTTCATGCATATTGTGGACAAACATGAGAAAAAAGTAAGTGCTGTCTACGTGTGACGCACTGTTGAAGTTTGATTTGAAATTATATTTAAATAATATATTTAAAATCAGCAACAAAATCT
Organism: Gobio gobio; assembly: GCF_949357685.1. NCBI lineage: Eukaryota > Metazoa > Chordata > Actinopteri > Cypriniformes > Gobionidae > Gobio > Gobio gobio. The sequence continues at coordinate 46,633,185 of NC_137111.1, forward strand.
CAGTTGAACTGTCACAAATGTTTTCTATGATGCTCAAATTGCGTAAAAAAGCTCATATTTCAGGTTGCTCCAGCCACCGCGCATGTGCGCAGTATCAAGCGCGTGTCATTTCTATGGCAACCTGAGCTTCCGCTGTGATTGACTTTAATAATAATATGAATGAACCGTCTTATTTCTTAAAGTTTTGGTGGTCAGGCTCGGCTCACAGAGATTATAGCAAATAAATAATGCGGACGTCAGCGGCCACCGAACGAGCAATCGTTATTATAGTTCAAAAAGGCAAACAGTCAAAGTTATTATGCGAGTTAACTCGAGTCGAAATGCAAATCTGCAAAGACGCATTTGTCATCCGTCACCGTGACATAAAGTGGACTTTTAAAGCTGAGATGATGAGTGAATTAAGCATGCTTGGAATAACAAGAGAGGAATAACATGGATTTAACTTTTTGGCAAGGATGTAATGAATCACAAGTAACGTTACAAGGAAGGGAGACGACGGCTAGGTAAGACAAAAAGTTATATTTTTCATAACTTGTTTATTGACTTGTTAGTATCAGTTATTGTGGAATATGTGACAAACGGGTCCAGTCGGGTCTGTGTCTTCACGCCGGGTTCGGTTCCAGCTTTTAAATAATAGACGGGTCCAGGTCGGTTCCGGGTACTACGTTTTTGGCATTTCTCGGATCTGCACGGGTCCGGGTCCAGCTTTTGAAATAATAGACGGGTCCGGGTCGGTTCCGTTAAGCACATTACGGGTCTCTTCGGGTTCGGGTATGCATTTTTGGACCCGTGAAGACCTCTACTTGAAGCTACACTGTGTGATATTTTCCCCCATCTAGTGGTGAAAAGGTATATGACCATCCAGTGAATATTAGTTTCTGTTCCTCTCAATTCCGATTTCGTTTTAACTCCTACGGTGGCCGATTTAGTCCAAGATTAACATGGCTTCCAGTTCGACCTCGTCCACATTCGACACGGTGCCATCGAGTGTTAAAACGCCAAAGGCGAAGCTTGAATTTACGGGTATGTCCCTCTTTGGCTAATGTACTTTCAAAATGGAGGGGCAACATGGCGACCGGCATTCGAACCCCTCACCCGTATGTATTTTCAATGGCATATTATAAACTTACGAGAATACTTTATTACTTGAAAGAAGTAAATATACATTAATGAGCACATATATTTTTGAAAGAACTAAGTGTTTTTAGCTAAGAATAAACAAAAATGTTACACAGTGTAGCTTTAAAAACAAAAATCCCCCCCAAAAAATGTCAGTGCATGCAATTTAATTTAGTTTTTAGAGTTTTAATGGTTAAATAAAATGTTAGTAGTCAAAATAAGCATGTCTAATTAACTGAAATCATGAAAAATACATTTTTGGGGCTATGAAATACTCAAATTCGCATTTATTTTGACCAAATTCTGTGTTTTGCGTTTTTGGATGAACGATTTACTCACATTTACTCATTTTTAGGTGAACTATCCCTTTAAGAGTTCTGACTGCTGGGCTCGACATTGAGACCTACTTTTAATCTTTTCCTACTTTATTAATCTATAACTTGATCATGACATTAACTATCACATGCAGAGTTTTGTAATATTTTGTGCAATTTAAAAAAATATATATTATTATGTGACATTTGTATTATGCCATATCAGAAAAAAAATATTGAAATAGCAAGCGTTTATACATTTTAATAAAAAGGATCTTGCATATGTTGCTTTTTGGAAACAGTCAGATGATTTTTGCTTGTATGTCGTGCTGATTTGCTGCTCAAGAAACATTTCTTATTAATATCAATGTTGAAAACAGTTGTGCTGCTTCATATTTTTTGGGAAATCGTGATACATAATTCTCCGGATTATTTGATTAATAGAAAGTTCAAAAGAAAACCATTAACTTGGAATAGAATCTTTTGTAACATTGTAATTGAATGCATTTATGCTGAATAAAACATTAATTTCTTAAAATCTTACTGACCCCAAACGTTTGAACGGTAGTGATGTTTTGACTTGAATAAAACCAGTTCATTTAGATGTAACATCTTTTTTTTTCAGTATAGAAAAAAATAGCTGCACTTCACAGCATTTTAAAATGTATTTCCCTGATGATTTTGCACTTTTGTGCTTGAATGCGCATGCATACTTGAATGTTCACTATGTGCCTGCATGAAGTGTGTGTTGGGCTCCCTGGAGAGAGAGAGAGAGCAGTGTGTGTGTGTGTGTGTGTGTGTGTGTGTGTGTGAGCAGCGTGTCGTACGTGTGAGAGGTTCATTCTCGCACCCTCAGGAGTCTGCTTCCCTGCACTCAGCGTACGGCCCTTTATCCAGCATGTGGCCTTTCCTCTCATCCCTCTTCAGGAAGGCCGTGCTCCACTGCCGTTTCCTATCCTAACCTCCTCCAGACCTGGCCTCTCATTGTTTGCGTCGCTCTGTTATTTTCGCTAATGGAATTTATCATTATCACTAAAAAAGCTCCAGTCACGCACTGCTGAGTCGACTGTATTGTCAGTAGTCACATTAGTATGATATCACGCGAGTTTAATATGACTGATAACGGCATCAGAGACTAATCACATTTATATGAAAAGGGCCGATATATTGTTTTACATTTTACAATAAGGTCTCACTTGTTAACATTAGATCATGCATGCAACTTAACATGAGAAATATATTCTTACAGTATTTATTACTATTATAACTATCTTTGTTCATGATAGTTCATGTAAAACATTTTCATGTTAGTTCGCAGTGCATTAACTAATGTTAACTAAGGTTAGTAACGGTAACTATAACTAAAAGTATTAAAAACATTTCTGTAATTATATAAATAAAGCTGAAATAAAATAAAATATAAATATTAGTTGAAAAACTTAAACTTAATGAAAATGACAAATGCTAGTTTGAGTTGACGCACTAAAATGTTTAACTGGAAATAAATAAAAACTAAAACTAAATCTGAAATTAAAATGAATTAAACCTAAATAGCAATATTTAAAAAAAAAATGGCTAAAGCACATAACGAAAAGACTACAAATTGAATTAAAAATAAAAGCCAATACAAAATATTAATTAAACAATAATAAAACTAAAATAACACCATTAAAAGACTTTTAATGTTAAAATGTGAACAGGACAGAGACTTGCAACCGTAAGTAAATGCAGTTTTTTGTATGTAATCAATCACTCATTGTTTGTTTCGGGTATTTTTCAAAATAAGAACTTTAAGTAATTATGTTATGACAATTTTCCTAAAATGGACAATCAAAACTCGGAAAATCGATTTACATTGACAGAATGTTCAAAATGAGCCAAGACTGTTCAAACTCCAACTGTCAAAAAATTTAATCTAAACACATTGAATCCCTTTAAACTCCAACTGTCAAAAATTCAAATTTAACACATTGAATCCATTTAAACTCCAACTGTCAAAAATTCAAATTAAACACATTGAATCCATTTAAACTCCAACTGTCAAAACAAAAATCAAATTTAACACATTGAATCCCTTTAAACTCCAACTGTCAAAAATTCCAATTTAACACATTGAATCCCTTTAAACTCCAACTATAAAAACAAAAATCAAATTTAACACATTCAAGCCCTTTAATCTCCAACTGTCAAAAATTCAAATCTTAACACTTTGAATCCCTTTAATCTCCAACTGTCAAAAAAAATCAAATTTAACACATTGAATCTCTTTAAACTCCAACTGTCAAAACTTCAAATTTAACACATTAAATCCCTTTAAACTCAAACTGTCAAAAAAATCTAATTTAACACATTGAATCCATTTAAACTCCAACTGTAAAAACAAAAATCAAATTTAACACATTCAAGCCCTTTAAACTCCAACTGTCAAAAATTCATATCTAGCCCTTTAAACCAAATCTGCCAATTACACCCTAGCAAAGCAGCACCTTAGCAACCACCCAGAACACCCTAGCAAACGCCTAGCAACCCCCCCAAAAATGATAGCAACTGAATAGCAAGACTGTAGCAACCACTTAGAATACCCTAGTAACCACATAGCAACACCCTAGCAACTGCATAGTAAAACCCTAGCAATCATCTAACTTCAAGCTCTTAAAACTAACTCAAACTTTCTGATCAGGCTTTCTTAAGCCAAAATGAAGTTGAGATTGTATTTATGTACTTTTGTCTAATAATAAACCTCAGTCATAACTGATTCATCTTATTCTGTCTGAAGGATCATGGAGGAATATTGCGGATATTTCCAGAGGGTAAAGCTCAGTTTGCGGACATTGAACCCAAGTTTGACCGCTTGCTTTTATTCTGGTCTGACAGACGAAACCCTCACGAGGTCCAGCCTGCGAAAGCTACAAGGTCATCATCTCTACACAAGCACAAACACGCACACACACACTGCATTTTCTTCCCTTTGTCTAATCCTTTTTTTCCTTCATATCTCATAAACTTTGTCTCCTGTGTTTATAGATATGCCATTACCGTGTGGTATTTTGATGCTGATGAGCGGGCGAGAGCTAAAGAAAAGTACCTAACAGGTAATTTCACCCAAAAATAAAACACGGTCATTACTCGCTCCCTCTGAAGTCGCTCCAAACCTGTGTGCTGTTATTTAGGAGGATGTCTGAGAAGCATATGTTTTAAATATAACAACAGTTCAGAGTTCAGAGGGACCATATCTGTCGAGCTCCAAAAAGGACCATATCATTTTTATAAAAGTAGTCTGTACAGCTTGTGTGCTTTATTGCAAGTCTTCTAAAGTCATATGATAGATTTGTGTGGAAAATGTTATTGACATTTAAAGGTGCAGTGTGTAAATTCTAGCGGCATCTACCGGTGAGGTTGTAAATTGCAATAACACACCGCTCACCCCTCCCTTTCGAAGGACATAGAGAAGCTACGGTGGCTGACACAGGACAAAGAGAGTATCTAGCGCTCTGTAGAGAAGTTTGTCCGTTTAGGGCTACCGTAGAAATGGCGGCGCAAAATGCAGACTTCACTCTAATTTAGTTAATCTACGGTGTGTGTAGATAGAAACGGCTCATTCTAAGGTAATAAAAACATAACGGTTCATTATGTAAGGTCTTTATACACCACTGAAATGCATTCTGTCAATATCCTCCTAAATATTACACACTGCACCTTTAAATAAAAACAAATAACACTGGTAACTAAATAATAAGTGGTAACATTTTAGAGTTCAATTCTCACTATGAACTAGTTGCTTATTAGCATATTACTATATTGGTTGTTTATTAGTACGTATAAAGCACATATTAATGCCTTATTCTGCATGACCATATTCTACATCCCATAATCCTACCCAATACCTAAACGTAACTATTAAAAAGCAGTAATTAGGAGTTTATTTAAGCAAAAGTCGTAGTTAATAATTAGTTAATCGTGAGAATTGGACACTAATCTAAAGTGTGAGCAAACATTTTGGGTTAAAGTTTTAAAAATGTGTTAAATATTTTTAAAACATATTGCATAGTTGTGCTTTGTTTGCAATAATAGCACAATTAAACGTGCCAAATTGTGCCAACATAATTTTTGTCCAGGCTGTCATTTAAAGAAATTATGAACACATACAACAACAAGATATTTATAACGGATCATGTTGTAGTCAATGTTTGCTTTTTCCTGTGAGCTTTTTCCCTTTTTTTCATATACATGTTTTTTTGCATAGTAAAATCAAACCTTTAGCTGTAGTTAAATAATTTTGTTAAATTATTTCACTTTTTAATTTAATTTAATTAACTTAAAAAAAATTGTTTTAATTTTAATTTAATAATATAATATAATATATAATTTAATTAATAATATAATTATTTTATTTTTGTATTTAAATTACTTAACCAAGTTTAGTGTTTTGTTCTTACCTCATATTTAAATATATATATATATATATTTTTTTTTATATATATATATATATATATATTTTAAATATATATATATATATATTTTAAATATATATATATATATATATATATATATATTTTTTTTTTTAAATATGAGGAATATATATATATATATATATATATATATATATATATATATATATATATATATATATATATATATATTCCTCATATTTTGATGGTTTAATCTGACTTGTAGGATCGTTAAAATCAAATATCCCCTCTGGATGTCACTTTTGGCCACTACTGTGTGTTATTTGAGAGCTTTGAGGATAGATTATCAGTAAATAATGACCTCTAATCATTAAAATAATTTCCTCTCAGAAAGCGTCACGTGCTGTTTGGTTTGAAGTTAAAAACAGAAATTGTGTCAAACAATGTAAAGGGTAAATTATTTTCTCCTTGTTTTTTTTTTGGAAAGGTGCTGGTGAAAAAGGAGTGAAGGTGGAGCTAAACAAGCCGTCTGAGCCCAGCTAATCAAAGTATCATTAATCCGGACTTTTCCTGGAGTCGGAAAAGGCAGCGGGTGTGTCCGTGACGAAGCAAGAGGAGGAGCGGAAGATTGAATTAATAGAGATTTAAAACTCTGCAGAATTCAACCACAGTTCCCAGAAAACCAGCTAACTTTGACCATGAGTGTGTCGGGTTAATCTCAGTTTTGAAAGGTCCAGTGCTCTGTATTACATTCACATTAACGCCTCTCATGTGACTGGAGTCACAGCGCTTTTGAGGAATGTTTCAAACGGTGAAAGGAGAAATATTTGCTTTTTGTTCTGGGATGAGTTTCTACATTTCGACCTGGTCTTTATGGATCTATGCGTGTTTGGTCTCATCACTGCGCCAGTACTGATCAGAGCGTCTGTTCGTGCTGAACTGCACCCAGCGAGGAAGTGGACTTTTGGCATTTTTTGGCGTTTATCCAGGACTGAGAGCTGGCAGATGCATCATGGGAATGTCATCTGCAATCCTACTGCTTAACTTTGTAAAATGCACAAGGTCATGCCTTGCAAGTTATTGTAAAAATTCATCAAAAATAAAAGCCTGTTTGCATTTAAGACATTTTTGCATTTGTGAATATTCTAAATATGGAATAAAATAATATGAGCTGAACTGATTTTGCTAACCATCTTCAGAATTGAACAAGCTGATGTGCTCAACAATCAGATTCAATATGGCTCATCTTATCTGAGCTCTTTTACGGGTCTTTAGGGAAATGAGGAGCAACAGCTGGAAATGGCTAAACTGTGCCACCTTGTGGCAAATACAGTACATTCATAAATCAGGTGAGAAAAACTACAGCCATGGTAAAACTCTCCGTAGTATCTAGGGTTTAATTATCTTATCTTTATAGATATATATACCAATCAGGCATAACATTATGATCTAATATTGTGTTGGTCCCCCTTTTGCTGCCAAAACATCCCTGACCCGTCGAGGCATGGACTCCTCTAGACCCCTGAAGGTGTGCTGTGGTATCTGGCACCAAGATGTTAGCAGCAGATCCTTTAAGTCCTGTAAGTTGCGAGGTGGGGCCTCCATGGATCGGACTTGTTTGTTCAGCTCATCCCACAGATGCTCGATTGGATTGAGATCTGGGGAATTTGGAGGCCGAGTCTGCAGACCGGGAACAACCCACAAGAGCTGCAGTTTTGGAGATGCTCTGATCCAGTCGTCTGGCCATCACAATTTGGCCCTTGTCAAACTCGCTCAAATCCTTACGCTTGCCCATTTTTCCTGCTTCTAACACATCAACTTTGAGGACAAAATGTTCACTTGCTGCCTAATATATCCCACCCACTAACAGGTGATGAAGAGATCATCAGTGTTATTCACTTCACCTGTCAGTCATAATGTTATGCCTGATAGGTGTATATATTATATATATATATATATATATATATATATATATATATATATATATATATATATATATATATATATATATATATATATATATATATATATATATATATATATATATATATATATATATATATATATATATATACTTAATCATGATTAATCGATTTGAAAGTGGATATCTGTCTGTAAAATACATTTTCTTTTTTACAATTCAGATTAATGAGCGCTGCCCCCAAAACAAATTAAATTTATTTTCAGATACAGAGTTCAGTGATAAAACAGGAATAATCTAAGACAGTACATTATCACATTGAATCTGAGAATTGAAATGTATTAATTTATCAATTGTTTCACAGTACAAAAAATGGAATATGGTTTCTGGGACGTAAATTAAAATTAGATTAAAAACGCCAAAAGTGAAGTGAATAAGCCTCAGGCTGAAGGAAATGCATATTCACGCCTGTACAATAGAGGGCGCCGCTCAAACAAACATTTCAACGGCTGCCATTACTGGATTAAAGAAGAAGAAGTTGTTTATAGTTTTTTAAATAAGTAATATTTATCTAAACAAATTTTTTCTTATTAATGTGCTTGAATAGGATCAGCAGCCAAGACTTAGGTTAATAAAGTGAGATTAAATACATAAAGTACATGTGTGTTATTTAGCATATTTAGTTATTGCAGCAGGTTTGCGTAATATTCTGAGTTTGCATTACACTGTTTTTATTTATTTTGAGGAATACTAAATGAGCAAGTGAGATGAGTAAATGCCTGCTCACATTTAGTCTAGAACTAAAATAACCCTCATGTTTACATAGCGAACACAATCGCACTTAAGGTCCTTTCACACTGGACGCGATTTTGACGCGCAAAGGTTTTATTTTTTTGATCAGCTGTTTGTGTAATGAGTGCTTCCACACCGAACGCAAAAGAGCTGTGGCGAAAAAACGATGTTAATTTTTTTTCGTTTCGATGACGATTTTTTTAAACCACGGGTCTTCAACCGGGGGTCAGCAGCGGTACTGCAGGGGGTCCGCCAATTAATGTTTCATCACAAATAATTTTTTGATAAAAAAATTATAACATCACAAAGTCAAATTCAATCACGTATAAGCACCCTGAAACTAAAGCAGAGCACCCTGCGTTGATACTGTAATACAAACAAACTAAATTTGGCAAACATTGTGTTCGATTTTGTGCTCTGGAGAACGTGAAACATTCCTATTCACAGCGGGTTTTGCAGCGGTGAGAAATGTAGCCAATCATAGACATGCTCGATGATCTCTGGAACGCAATGGCCAATCAGAGATGTTTAAGTTAGAATCCACTCACTGAGTTGTTCAGTGCTGACTGAGTTCTGCTCGCTCTCGTGAGTTCTCTCACTAACAAAGACACGATGTAAGTAAGAGATGAGTCTTTACTGATTTTGATGGAACGCTGTGAGATCGCGAACTGAGATGAGTGACAGCTTAATTGTGATTGTAAAGTGAGCGCTCTTTCGTGCTTTTGAGGTTATATCTATAATCCATTGAATAAAAGTATTGTTTATCATGCCGCTAAGAGGAACGACGGCAAATTACACACTGCAAAGTTTTGGAAGTGACGTCTACATATAAATGCGTGTTTCACCCTCGAAATTACAATTGACAGTGAAAACTAGCATGGGACAAAAATATGTCATGTCAAAATAGATACGCGATGTACATACAGAATCATAGATTCGTATCAATATATATAGTGATTTGATTCTTAATCTCACAGTGAAATTAAAATGTTTTAGTAAACTTGAAACTAAAGTTCAGGTAAATGTTTAATTGTCCATCTGATTAGTAAAATAAATGTATGACTCCGCAAATCAATTAAAATAATTTACAACAACTGCAAACAACTAATAAATTGTGATTTTTTTTATCGCAGCATTTTGTTAATTTTAACAATGGCAAGTAATATACAGACAGTAGCTATGTTTTCATACACCTATTTTTATGCACATTTTGGGATATCGCATAAAAAAAAGCTGAATGGAAACGCCAAGATGCGCATAAATTCTAAAAATCATATGCGCTCCTTTGAGTCGGATACATTTTCTATCCGATACGAAAACATTTGCATAAACTACGATGGAAACGCATTTACCAAATAAATTCCTTGATGCACATAAAGAAAATCATGTGACTTTCGCGATGTAACAGCATAACTTTACTAACCAGTGGAAAAATCTTGTTTGCAAAACATCTGAGATGCTGTTATGGTCTTTCAGAAGTGTGTTGTCAAAGATGCTCGGTATATTTCCCTTCTAGAACTGTATTACACGACTGCTTTCCCAAAACAGCACATCTGCCTCTGAAAGCATGACAACACGTTTATTGAGACGCACTAGTTTCTCTGAGACGCAAATAATTTATTATATATACGAAAATGATTATGTATGGTGGCGTCTCCAATGTTTCTTATTGATTTTTTAGCGGTAGTTTATCAGGAAGTGACAATTATGTTCTCTTCGACTCACTGGACGGAAACGGTGCTTTATTGGCAAATGTTTTATGCGATATTGCATTTTTGCGCATAAATTATATTCGCAACTTTGGATGGAAACATAGCTAGTGATGCATGAGCAACAGTAATGTGCTTTCTGATCTACTGTCTTAATATATCTTATTCTTAATCATATAGTTAGTTTCAATTAATATCGAAGGCTCTATGCTTAATATGTAGCTCTGTTTGACACATTTTGTATCGGGGGTCCCCGCTCCATGTCTCTATCGCCTAAGGGGTCCTTCACCTGAAAAACGTTGAAGACCCCTGTTTTAAACTCAGACAAGACAAATGCATGACCCTGAAGTGTCTGCAGAGACAGTGTAGATTAGACTCCCCCTAAAATTGCCTCATCGACACGGCATCCTCAATAAACCCGTCTCTGGCGTGATGACTCCGATCCTTCTAATATTGCAATTTAATAATTGTTTAATCAATACGGCATCCTCAATAAACCCGTCTCTGGCGTGTTGCCGCCGATCTTTCGACTATTCCGATCTATAATGACCTCTGACCTGTAAAGTTGCCAAAATAATAATCATACGCTGTTTGTTAATTGGCCAGAGGAGAACTGGCACCCCGACTGAGCCTGGTTTCTCCCAAGGTTTATTTTTCTCCATGATGCTCCTGATGGGGTTTTGGTTTCCTTGCCACTGTTGCCTCTGGCTTGGCGTGCTCAGTTGGGGACACTACATTTTTCAACTAAATATCCAAATAAATGGAATTATTAAACTAAATTAACAATATAAACTAAATTACTGATCTAATTACTGATCTAAAGCCCACACTGTCACTGTATGATAATTGAAATGAACTGATGACATCACCGTTTTCTCCAGAACGGCTATACGGCTGAATAAAATTATTATTTTCCTGTTTAACACTGTGAAGCTGGTTTGAAAAAATCTGCATTGTTAAAAGCGCTATATAAATAAAGTTGACTTGACTTAAACTGTGGTACCATCACAAAGAGGCAAAAAATCCCTTTCCAGAACATTTTCATTCAACGTTCCCAGATGGTGGAACGATGATCTTCCCAACGCCATCCGAAACGCAGAATCATTGACAACATTCAAAAGTCAACTAAAAACTCAGCTCTTCCGTGAGCACTTAACCTCATGAAAAAATCCTCTTTTTCCACCTCTTTTCCCCTCCCTACTCTAGCCTGTGCTACACTGAGCAATGTATACGGTCTCAGTATTTCAGGCACTTGTTGCACTTACTCGACCCTTCATGACCAATCGCTTCGTGTACACCCAAGTTGTAAGTCGCTTTGGATAAAAGCGTCTGCTAAATGCATAAATGTAAAATGTAAATCTAAACTCTTGCAGCGAAAGAAAAGGCTTAAACCAATCACATACAAGGAAACAAAGGTCACGAAATGTCCAGTTAATCTCATTAGCTATTCAATCAACATTAACCTTTGCCAGGTATCGCATTTCTCATAAGATTACAGCTGTAGTTGTGTTTGCCCACTGTAGGCTAGACAACGATAACACCTTTTGAGTTAAAACTCGTTGATTTTGACTATAGAAAGTGAATGTGTTTCCGTCAGTACGACTGTGGCACTTAAATGTTTCCATTATGACTCAGCTGAAACACAGCTGCTCCGGATCGATTGGTTCCTGAAGTGTGTGTTTGTCTTGTCAGATGCGGAGCTACTGTCTCTGGAGGAGCTCCTGAAATTATCTCACGGACATTTGAAAGTAAGAGCGGAACCGGCCATGATAAAGTTTTAGCTCTAGTACAAGATGAGCATACTCCCCTTCAGACTCTCTGTTCTTTAAGACTGGGTGCACCCAAAACCTTCTTTTCGGTCTTTTAAAGAAAATGAAATGCTCACTGAATGAGGAAGTGTCTGTGTTTTCTCAGCTGTCGCTGTGAATGTTTTGTAATGTTTGAGCTCTGAAACGTCACAGACGCCGCAAATTTGTGTCGCGGCTGATGTGAAAGGTTTTGACACGAACTATTCGCACACAATATATTAGCTTTTCCGCTTCGCTTTTCCGCTACCCGTCCAGTGTGAAAGGGCCTTTACTCCCGATTCCTCTCAACATGGCGACAGGAGAGCTGTCAGTCCATAAATGGGTAAACAAACTAACTTGCATTACTTATTTTAACTTTGCTGTAATTTGTCGTAAATTTAAAAGTAATGCGTTACTTTACTAGTTACTCGAAAAGTAATCCAATTTCGTAACTTGGATTACTTGTAATCAGTGTTGGGGGTAACGCATTACAAGTAACTTGAGTTACGTAATATTACTTTTTCAATTAACTAGTAAAGTAACGCATTACTTTTCAAATTTACAACAAAATATCTGAGTTACTTTTTCCAAAAAGTAACGCAAGTTACTTTTTCACATTTATTTGACTGACAGCTCTCCTGCCCCCATGTTGTGAAAAATAAGTGGAAAGGCGTTGTGTGTAAACATGAGGGTTATTGTAGTTCTAGACTAAATGTGAGCATTTACTCATCTCACTTGCACAATAAAGATTCTGTACTCCTCAAAATGAATAAAATCAGTCAAATGCAAAATCAGAGTACTCAAACCTCAAATATATAAATGTTAAATAGAACAAATATTTTTATGCATTTAATCTACCTTTATTGACCAATGTCGTGCTGCTGACCTTTGATGATTTAGTTAAGCCATGAGCAAAAATTACTAGATTTTTTGTTTTTATTGGTAAAACGTTTTTCTCCTGCGTCCTATTCTTCCATTATCCAGAATGGCAGCACATTTATACCTCAGCCTGAGGCCTATTATTTCAATTTTGGTATGAAGAGGTTTACATTACATTACATTAGCACAAAAAAGGACTTTTTTTGCTATTAAAAAACAAAACTAAAAAGCAAGCCCAGCCCAGGTGAGAAAAAGTAACGCAAAAGTAACGTAACGCATTACTTTTCTTAAAAAGTAACTAAGTAACTCAATTAGTTACTTTTTAAGGGAGTAATGCAATATTGTAATGCATTACTTTTCAAAGTAACTTTCCCCAACACTGCTTGTAATGCATTGCTCCCAACCAGAGCCGGCCCAAGGCATAAGCGAACTAAGCGGCTGCTTAGGGCCCCCTTGGCCACCAGGGGCCCCCCAAGAGCACATGAAATGACTTTTTGCTGTATGTTAATTTATGATTGAAATCGCGAAATGGCCTATAAACTGCAAAATATAAAGTTTTCTAATATATGCACGGATTTATTCTGACAGCACTGCACAAGCTGGCGGCGCCATTGGCCGGACACTATTCGATTGTTAGCCAGGGTTCAAAGTCCAATTTAAGAGAAAATCAGCGCTAAAACGTACTCGTCAGTTGCCCGGTAACCTTTTTATGAATGGATGGATTTGAGAATGCGCTATGGTTTAGTGCGAATATCTTGTCTGACGTGCTGCATGTTTTGGACAGAGTACAGCATAAGCTTCCAGTTTCTCAGTAAATGTTTTTCTACAAGTGCTAAATCATCCCCTTGGAATGATAAATTGTGTAGCTTATATTTTTGAAGTTTTTATTTAGAAAATAAAAAGGTTCTTTCAAAATAAAAGCTCTGTTTCAATGTTTGAAAGAAATTAACATTTCCTGTTTTTAAAATAAGCCTCTTTTGCTCACCAAGGCTGCATTTATTTGATCAAAAATACAGTAAAAACAGTCATATTGTGAAATATTATTATAAAGTTAAACAGCTGTTTTCTATGTGAATATATAGTACAGTGTAATTTATTCCTGTGATCAAAGCTGAATTTATCATCATCACTTCACAAGTCATTCGAATATGATGGTTTGATGCTCAACAAACATTTATGATTGAAAACAGTTGTTTACAATATTTTTTAGGATTTTCTGAAAGCTTTCCATTTCAGAGAAATGCTGTTCTTTTGAACCTTCTATTCATTAAAGAATCCTGGGGAAAAGTGAGCATATTTAGCATAAGAGACTAGGCTACTTAAAAATAAATGAATAAATAAAATAAAATAAATGACATATCCCAGTCTGACTTGTACACTCTAAAAAAAAAGGCTCGTAATCATAGGGGAACCTTTTTTAGTGCTATATAGCACCAATTTTGGTGCTTCAGTGGTTCTTCAGCGGTTCTTCAGTGGTTCTTCAGCGGTTCTTGAGAGGTGCTATATAGCACCTTAGTCAAAGAACCACTGAAGAACCTCTGAAGAACCGCTGAAGAACCACTGAAGCACCAAAATTGGTGCTATATAGCACTAAAAAAGGTTCCCCTATGATTACGAGCCAAGAACCATTTTTGGTGCAATATAGAACCTTTTTTTTTTTAGAATGTAGTACTTTGAATATTAACATCTCTTGTGGGTTTGCTACTGTTACAATTAAAAACCGTATAAGGGTAAAAACATGACAGCCAGACATGATGTGAGCAACACAGCTACAACTAATAACATTGATACTGGGTGTGCGCATTATCAAGAATTGGCAATAGTCAATCGTATTGGTGGCACCAAGGAGCCCCAAATAAAATTATGCTTAGGGCCCCATAAGGGCTTGGGCCGGCCCTGCTCCCAACACTGGTGAACAAAAACTCCATAAAAGTTGTGAAAGTTACATGATCTTTTATACTGTAAGTCAGTCTCTCACAACCTCGAGTTAAATCCAAAATGGCCTATAAAACTCCCAGTCACATTTGCAGCCATCGTTATCAGTTCTCTTACACTATACAGTGAGCTGGCAGTATTTGACTGAATCTCTCAGGTGACACAGTTTCACTGTATCTGTGTATTTACTGTGTAAAATCCCAGGATAGAGCGGTTGAGTGAATGTAGCGTGGACTCTGTGAATGAGGCTCATTGTGTCAGAGACGCTGTAGAAAGACAGAATCCCTGCACTGTGATCCACATACACTCCTATTCTAGAGCCGGACACTCCGGGGAGTTTCATCTCTACGCTTTTGCTCCTGAATAAGCATCTGGAGGGAGAGCAGAATAATTTCCAGGACTGATCAGTGCATCCAGATCTACACTCATCGCCATGTCCCTTCTGACTGATGCTCCTGCAGGATACAGATACACCAACACCTTCACTACGACCCCGGTCCACCTCCCAGTAACAGCGTCCAGACACTCGCTCTCTACACAACACCTGAACCCACCCATCAAATCCGTCCGGATGATGGGGATACGGCTGTCCCGTACCAGTGCTAGTGATCGCTGTGTTCCCGTCAGACAGAAGGAGGTCGTTATGAGCGGTGTTTGGATCCAGAGTGAACCGACGGAAATCTAAAGAACAAATGCATGCACTGTAAATACAATTTCTGTCTCTCCAATTGATTTTTTCAATGTATGTGAAAGGACAAAGTTATCTAAAATTTTGGTTAAAAGTAAAAGTTCATGTTTTTTTTACAGTACACAGATAACTTATTTACATCTTTTTAACAGGTTAAGATCAGGGCTTGACATTAACATCTGCCAATCAGTGTTGCTAGATTGTGCAGGTAAAAATTGGTTGAGACGGAAGGACAAAATTTCGGCTGGTTTGGGGTCAGTGTGGCAGATTTTAGGTTAAAGGGTTAGTTCACCCAAAAATGAAAATTCATTAATTACTTCCCCTCATGTTGTTCGACACCCGTTAGACCTCCGTTCATCTTCAGAACACAAATGAAGATATTTTAGTGTAAATCTGATGGCTCTGAAAGGCCTCCATTGGCACAATGCACGGTTCACTCTCAAGACCCTTAAAAGGTACTAAAGACGTCATTACAAAGTCCATCTCACTACAGTGGTTCTACAATAACTTTATGAATCGGCGACAATAGTTTTTGTGCGCAAAAAAAACCCTATCTAACGACTTATATAGTGATGACGATTTCAAAACACGGCCTCATGAAGCTTCAAAGCGTTATGAATCAGTGAGTCGATTCAGCAGTTTGGATCGCCAAAGTTTGGCGGTTTGACACGCGATCCGAATCATGATTCGACTCAGTGATTCATAACGCTTCGAAGCTTCATGATGCCATGTTTTGAAATCGTCATCACTATATAAGTCGTTATTTAGGGTTTTTTTGCGCACAAAAACTATTCTCGTCACTCCATAAAGTTATTGTTGAACCACTGTAGTGAGATGGACTTTGTAACGACGTTTTTAGTACCTTTTAAGGGTCTTGAGAGTGTAACGTGCCATTGTGTCAATGGAGGCCTTTCAGAGCCATCAGATTTACACTGAAATATCTTCATTTGTGTCTGAAGATGAACGGAGGTCTGACGGGTGTCGAACGACATGAGGGGAAGTAATTAATGACAGAATTTTCATTTTTGGGTGAACTAACCCTTTAATAAACAAAACTCAAGTGTGCATGTACTCCATAAAATCAGTCATCATAACTTTATTAAACACACAGGCCTGTTGACATCGCCGGTGAGCTCAAATTAATATTGTTGGTGTTACAGGGCTTAAATTTCGGTGTGGGATTGCGCATAATTTGACTCATTCCCGCAGATTTTGTGCTCACACCCAAAGTGCGCGCACATAAAGCCACCTCTCAGCACTAAAGCACTAAATTGAGTTCTTTTTCGCTGCTTATTGCACTTGAACTGTCAAATTCACACAAAATAATTTCAAAGTGCCAGTATTGGCGAGTATTCACGTAAACAAAGTCAGTCCTTCCCTCGGGTCATTTTGACGCAAAATATTGTTTTTTAAAAATGCAAAAAATTGAGTGTTCATCAGAGTGGTCCAACCGTCCAAGACATCGCACTTGGTCTTTTGCACTTGAACCACAAATACACGCAACAAATTTGACTGGATTAGTTAATGTGGTGGAAATTTTAAAAAGTAACAAATCCTTCCCTGGCGGATCAATTTGACCCCCACAGGAATGAATGGAATGTGAACTTTACCAAAAAAATATTTTATAATGTCTACATGTGTATCTGAATGCATACTGAGGAGATAAACTCAAGAAATGACTTTAGGACCCTGCGAAGCAGCTCATTTGCTCCATATAGAGACAGAGCGACAGGCGTCATAATCTGAAGACCACGCCCACTGGGGGGCAATCCAACGCTCTCCATTGACTTTGCATTGCGTGAAGCGCCTCCTTGTCATTTTTGACTTATAACAAAAATCAGAACAAAGTCTAAAAGCTGATATGTGACAAAGTGCACAGCAAACAAGCTAAAAAACACAGAACCAAAAACACAGAAGTTTTTATAAGCTGTCGACCCAAAAAACGAGCGTTTAATGACAAAAAAGTGGATACAGGCATTGAGACAGAGCGCAACATATATTACACTGAGAACTACACCCACTGGAGGAGAACGTGATCAGAGACAGGAAATATAATATATAAAACTGACATTTGGATAGATGATTTAACAGTGACTAAATGTTTACTGCAAACTGAGGTATACTGAGTGTCAGGATCCCAAAATGTACCCATTCTTCCTGTGAAGCTTCACGTCTTACCTGTATCCACTTTTGTCTCCTTAAACGCTTGTTTTTGTGGGTTGGCAGCTTATAAAAAACGTATTTCTGAGTTTTTTTAGCTTGTTTGCTGTACACCCTGTCACATATCAGCTTTTAGACATTGTTCAGTTTTTTTGTTATAAAAAAATTATTTTGTTATGTCAGAAATGACAAGGAGGCGCTTCACGCAATACAAAGTCAATGGAGAGCGTTGGATTGTAATGTAATGAAAAAATAGAACAAAATATTATAAAAATTAAATAAGCTTTCTGGACCCCAAAAAAGGTGTGAGGGATGGATGAGGGTTAAGTGAACATAAACAGTTGAGAAAGAAAACACGTGTAACAGTATAATGGATCCGTGCGTCAGGTTTTAAAGTGACAGCAGTCTAATATTCCAGCTGCAAAATTATGAGGTAATATTAAAAATATCTATATAGCAGTTTTCCCCATGGTATTAATGTCTAAATTGTGGCCAGTGAAAATGCGAGTGGCTAGTAACTTTGGGAAGCCACCTGCCAACTCGAAAAAGTTCATGTCAAGCCCTGATTATGATGGAACGGTTTCATAAATTCCCATTAGAGTGGATAAACTTACATCTGAGGTACTCCTCTCTGCTCTCATATTCAGGACCAAGAATGATCTGAATGTGTTTCACTATGAAAAAAAATTAAAATCTCAGGTCAAGAAAATAAATCTATTAATATTGCATGAGCTTGGGTAAATGAATGTCACCTGTACCAGATATGTGTTGTGTCTGCTGTAGGCAGTACTGGTTCATTTTGTCTCTGAATCTAGATACAGATTTCCCAACGTCATCAAAAGAAATGAGAGAACTGATGATGATTCTGGGTAATTTTGACGATCCACCGAGAGAGAGGGATTGGAAACTCTACAGAGACAGAAAGACAAACAACAGATAAGATAGAAATAGCCAAAATATCCATCTTTTTCCTAACAAGCCTACTGCATTTTAGTCATCACAAATCAATTTGACTGAACGAGCTGTACAATGTTCAGACTTAATATTTTATTATGACGTGGTAAGACAAGAGTAGCTCTTTTCAGTCCCTGCATTCTTTTCCTCCTCGTTATTAATTTTTTTTCCTTCCACTGTAACATATGAAAAAGGACAACATAAGCCCTATTCGGACTGCAATTGTTTCTCATGTGGACATCCGTAAAAAATAAATGTGCATGCCACCTCAGTGATAACACTCGTGCATTCAGATGGTGGTGTATTCCCGGTGGAGGAAATGAAATGTGAAAAAAAACATGAAAAAAAAAAAAAAAAACCATGAAATAAAATGTCATATATTTGGTATAATAAGAAAAAATGCATATTTAATTTAATAATAGGAAAATAATATCCTAATTATTATTTAATTATTTAAATCCATAAAAAAATAGGAAGATATATAGACGCACATTATAGTTAAAATCAGGGCTCTCAAGTCTCACGCATTGGGCGTGAGACACACGCATTTCAACCCGTTCACACGCCACACCTTGTATTTCTCACGCAGAGGAATTTCCAGGATAATTTTTTGAAATTTTTTTCAGTGTAAATGATTTAATTTGATTGGCAACAGCCCTACAGTGCCTTATTCTAATTTAATTTATAGATCAAATTTAAGAATGTAAAATGAAAGCTGAAGCATAGCCTATATTTAATAAGATTATGGGAAAATGCCCTTAAAAAAGGTAAAAATATCCAAGATATGCAGATTTAAATATCTCAAGGCTGATTGAACACTGGTGAGACTTGCTTCAGAATAAATTATATTTACAACACAATAAAAAAAAAAAAAATAATAATAATAATAATATATATATATTATATATATATTTATATATATATATATATATATATATATATATATATATATATATATATATATATATATATATATATATATATATATATATTAGGCCTGTCAAGAGATTAATCACAATTAATCGCATCAAAAATAAAAGTTTTTGTTTACATAATATATGTGTGTGTACTCTGTTAATTATTATTAATATATAAATACACACACAAGCATGTATATATTTAAGAAAAAATATATAATTTTTATATATAAAACATTTATATTTATATATATTATAGATTATATAAATGTATATACAGTATATACATGCAAATATTTCTTAAATATATACATGAATGTGTGTGTATTTATATATATATATAATTAACAGAGTACACACACATATATTATGTAAACACAAACTTTTATTTTGAATGCGATTAATCGCGATTAATCTTTTGACAGCCCTAATATATATATATATTCCAAATTATTATGGATTATTAATTTGCCTCTTCCCTGACATCTTTGAAATAGAGAAATGCAAGAATTAATACTATGCACACACACACACACACACACACACACACACACACACAGAAATGTTGAATTCAATTTTTAAAAGTATTATTATTTATTTATTTATACACATTTTTCAGATCAGAACCTCTTCCCCACTGTCGCCAAAATCTCACTCTGAACTCAGTTCAAAACTTGAGAGCCCTGTAAAATGGTTTCTGTCTTGTGTTCTATCTCAAAATAAAGGATGTCATTTTATGAGCGGAGATAAGTGAATACAGCCTCTTATTTACATGAGGTAAACTAAATGCTGCGGTTATTTTAACATACGTAATAACGGCCTGTTTCAAATGTTTACGTGCTTTTCTTCTTTTTATTTCTTGAGCGGTGATGAAATACATTGCTCTTGTAAATACTGGCCAGCATTTCAGTAATAAAAGTCTAGGGCCCGGTTTCACAGACAGGGCTTAGACTAAGCCAGGATTAGGCCTTAGTTCAATTAGGACATTTAAGTAACTTTTATAAACGTGCCCAAGAAAAAAACATTGCTGGTGTGCATCTTGAGACAAAACGATGCCACTGACATATTTTAAGATTTGTCAGTGCAAGATTCTTTCAGTTAAAACAGCTCAAACATGCATTTTAGTCTAGGATTAGTTTAAGCATTGTCTGTGAAACCGGGGGAATATCTTTAAAATGCATCCAAATTACAGTGAAGTGCAACCGTACGGTGCTCTGCAGGGGTCAAAAAGGATATAAACTGGGAATTTTGAAGTGATATTTCTAGAAAACTCAGAGATGTGGATTCGGACGGCGATTAAATTACCACACGACCTTAGTGTTTGTCTAAAAACAGTGGGTAATTCGGCCGGGGATTGGGAGAAAAACACTGACATTCTGGATTTGGACGGCAATAAAATCACTGACTAGCCCCTGTCAATGATGAAAATACCTTATGACCACACGAGAAACAATTACCGTCCGAATATGACTATATAATACTGTGCATTTGTGGTTAGTTCTCCCGATTTAATTTACAGTACACTCTAAAAAAAAAAAGGTTCTATATTGCACCAAAAATGGTTCTTGGCTCGTAATCATAGGGGAACCGTTTTTAGTGCTATATAGCACCAATTTTGGTGCTTCAGTGGTTCTTCAGCGGTTCTTCAGAGGTTCTTCAGCGGTTCTTCAGAGGTTCTTCACCGGTTCTTTGACTAAGGTGCTATATAGCACCTCTGAAGAACCGCTGAAGAACCACTGAAGCACCAAAATTGGTGCTATATAGCACTAAAAAATTTCCCCTATGATTACGAGCCTTTTTTTTTAGAGTGTATGTCATGAATAATTCACTGGAACACACTAAGAATCTCTTGGTTTTCCTCCTAAATCCTCACGTCTCTTTCCAGGTTTTTATGTAAATGTAGCCACATTGTGTCCTCTTTTTACTTCTCATCCCTGTTAGTCAAGTCAAGTCAACTTTATTTATATAGCGCTTTTAACAATGCAGATTGTTTCAAAGCAGCTTTACAGTGTTAAACAGGAAAATAATGCAGCATAATTTTATTCAGCCGACAAAAAAAATGTCATCAGTTCATTTCAATTATCATACAGTGACAGTGTGGGCTTTAGATCAGTAATTAGATCAGTAATTTAGTTTATATGGTTAATTTAGTTTAATAATTAGATTTATTTCGATATTTAGTTGAAAAATTTCGAAAAATGTAGTGTCCCCACTGCAAAAAATGCTTTTCTTACTTAGTATTTTTGTCTTGTTTTCAGTTCAAATATCTAAAAAATCTTACATTAAGAAGCATTTACTAGACAAGCAAAAGTTGTTGTCTTGTTTTGGGGGAAAATAACTCAAATGAAGAGAGTTTTTGCTTAAAACAAGCAAAATAATCTGCCAATGGGGTAAGCAAAATAATCTTAATTCAAACAGAAAACAAGATTATTTTGCTTACCCCATTGGCAGATTATTTTGCTTATTTTAAGCAAAAACTCCCTTAATTTGAGTTATTTTCCCCCAAAACAAGACAAAAACTTTTGCTTGTCTAGTAAATGCTTCTTAATGTAAGATTTTTTTTTATATTTGGACTGAAAACAAGACAAAAATACAAAGTAAAAAAAGCATTTTTTGCAGTCCCCAACTGAGCATGCCAAGCCAGTGGCAAGGAAAAGTGCAGTATTAGCAGGAAAAGTATTAGCAGTGTTTACTTTCTAAAGCAGGTAAATACAATATGTATTGTCTGTCAAAATGACAAAACTTTGAAATATCAATCAATAAAGATACATTTTGAAGTATCCCCACCATGACTGTGAAGCTCCATTAGATGTTGTTACCTGGAGGAAACGGATGTGATGTTCTGCGTGCGAAAGCTTCTCCAGCTCAGCCTCTCCTCTCCTCAGATCAGCGATCTCCTGCTTCAGCCGCTCCAGGAGTTCTTCCAGTCGAGCCAGCGAAGCGCTCTCGTGATCTCTGATCATCTGCGTCAGCTCGGATCGGCTTCTCTCAACAGAGCGGATGAGCTCAGTGAAGATCCTCTCGCTGTCCTCCACTGCTGCCTGCGCTGACCGCTGTTAGGACACACATCAGTCAGTGAGAAAGCACAGTCCCAGGGCGTTTTCACACCTACAGATCGTTTGTTTTGTTCCGAAACAGGGACTTCATTTGTTAAAACGTTGCACTTTCTTCTTGGTTCGGTTCGCTTTCACAAGACAACATTTCAAAGCATACCAAAATGTGTTTATGTACAGTAAGTCACATACGAGCACAACTGTGCTCTTACTGGATGCACTTTTATGATGGATAGATGCACTTTTATGATGGATAGATGCACTTTTATGATGGATAGATGCACTTTTATGATGGATAGATGCACTTTATGATGGATGGATGCACTTTTATGATGGATAGATGCTCTTTTATGATGGATGGATGCACTTTTATGATGGATGGATTTGGATGGATGCACTTTTATGATGGATGGATGCACTTTTATGATGGATAGATGCACTTTTATGAGGGATGGATGTACTTTTATGATGGATAGATGCACTTTTATGATGGATAGATGCACTTTTATGATGGATGGATAGATGCACTTTATGATGGATGGATGCACTTTTATGATGGATAGATGCTCTTTTATGATGGATGGATGCACTTTTATGATGGATGGATTTGGATGGATGCACTTTTATGATGGATGGATGCACTTTTATGATGGATAGATGCACTTTTATGAGGGATGGATGTACTTTTATGATGGATAGATGCACTTTTATGATGGATAGATGCACTTTTATGATGGATAGATGCACTTTTATGATGGATAGATGCACTTTTATGATGGATAGATGCATACGAGTACAACTGTCCTCTTATTGGTCAGAGTTTCCTCTGCGTTATCCATCAAGATGATGGACAAGTTCGCTCTGTGAACTTATTGTGGCTTTATTTGTAACCGCCGAGACACAAGCAAACACTATACAAATGTAGCCGTCATTCCTGCTGTTAAATTATACATTCTAGGGGTGTAACGGTACACGTATTCGTACCGAACCATTTGGGTCCAGGTCTTTCGGTATGGTGCACGTGTGTACCGAACCGTTCCGAATTCAATCTTTAACAGTTAACAGTCGGCTTGTTTTACGCATGGCACTTAAATCCGAGTTCCCAGACGAACATATTAAGTATTCAGTCCATTATATCACGAAATTCTAACGATAAATGCCGTTTTGACGCTCTTTAATGTGACGCGACTGATTACTGTATAGGCAAGTGAACGCGATCGTCTCGAATAAATGTAAATTAATATCTTATGGTATGTTGAGGATACAGTACAACTTACTGTCACATATCATATGTGGTGTAATCGCTAAATCAGTGTTTCAACGGCGGAAAGACGTGAATAAAACAGCTTGAGAACAATGTCACGCAGCATCACATGACCTCAGCAGTCATTCAGTGTCCACAGCTGTGAGTTCAATAGAGAAATCAACTCTTTCACTGAATATATGCTCTATATTAGCCGTTATATTCATTATATTCTACTTAGCCTGTTAGTGATGTCTTGTTTATTTAATGTATGTTTAAATAAATGTCATGAAAGTGACAGACACTGTGTATAAATGATTATATTTCAAAATTGAATTGGATTAAAAACATAATTTTATAAATAGATTTAGAAGTTAATGCAAAAACTGCCTTATGTGAAGTTTACATGCTTGCACACAATGTGTTATTTGAGTGTTGATTATTAGACCTAAAAATACTGAATTTAGGCTGATTTGGGCTCTGTTGTTGTATTGTAGTAGCTGATGTGCAAGTAAGGGCTCCCTATGTTTACAGCATTAGCAGAGATATATTGTTTTGTCTTTAAAGGGGTGGTAAAACACATTCTTTCGAAGGCTTGATTGTGTTTGTGGGGTGCACTGTAACATGTGTTCATGCTTCGTTTTTAAAAAATTGCATTATTTTTCATATATTTGACATTTATTCTACACTGTGCTCTGTCCCTCCTTGTAAAACGGTCTGATGGTTTCTGGGTTGTATGAAGCCGGTCCCTCAAGATGGGCTCAGATTGGTTGGCTGGCCCAGTGTGTTGTGATTCGCTAACCGCCTAGTGCACGTTTATCGGAAACGTCACGCCCCTTACCTTTACCTGGAGGCTGTGCTTTGGTCAGTATTAGAAACAGTGGCGTCAATAAAACCATACCAATTTGAGCCCGAATCGGACCCAGACAATTTTAGTGAAGATGATCGAGCAGAACCTGTTCAGTCCTCAAGAGTAAAGACTGCGGATCTATAGTGATCGCTACTGAATGGCACCATTACTTTTGTGTTTTTAGAATGATTATAGCCAAATATCTGTCGCAAGAACTATTAACCCAAAATGAACACTAAACACTGGCTTTACTATAGTAGACAAATCAAACACAGAACCATGTTTAGCATGCCCGTAGATAAACAAGCATGTCGATAAACAATACATAAAAGCTCTAATCAAATAATGTACACTAATGCCAAGTTCGCTGTTGAGATTTTAAAAAGTTTGTAACGTTAGGTGTTTGTCGGATAACGTTAAGTATGAATGAGCATTTAACAGACTGGTTTGCAGAGGTGTCAAAAGTATTCGCATTCATTACTCAGGTAGAAGTATAGATACTGGGGTTTAAAAAGACTTCTGTAGAAGTTGAAGTATCAACTCAAGCTTTTTACTCAAGTAAAAGTGTAAAAGTAACTGGTTTCAAAACTACTTAAAGTATAAAAGTAAAAGTAATGTAAGGGGAAAAAATGCCATTAAAGGGGTAGCTCACCCAAAAATGAAAATTCTGTCATAATTTACTCAAATTGTTCCAAACCTGTATGAGTTTCTTTGTTCTGAAGATTGAAGAATTTTTGTAACCAAGCAGATTATATGCAACCATTGACTGCCATAGCATTTTCCCCCTACTATGGCAGTCAATGGTTGCTCTATCTGCTTGGTTACAAACATTCTTCAAAATATCTTCAGAACAAAAACTCATACAGGTTTGGAACAACTTGAGGGTGAGTAAATGATGACAGAATTTTCATTTTTGGGTGAAGTATCCCTTTAAGGACAAAAGATTAGGCCATGCCACAGTGCATACCCCACCTCCTCAAAAAAACATTTTTCTGAAGGCCATAATGACTATAATGTTATATTAAAAAGTTACTGTTGAACATTTTTAGATGCACTTGGCTACGCGTTTCAGCCGCATATATTCCCATTGAAATGAACGCATTTTAGGACAATGCAAATACATTAAAGAACCATATTGTGTACTACTGAGCATTAACGTGTTTCATGGAGTGGAAGATTTGATGACTAGTTGCCTATAAATATTGTAAAGGTGCAAAAAGTCAAAATTCAGAGGCATGTTATCAATAACCATTATTTGAATGTGTGATCAGTGTGGCCAGATTGGGTCAACAATTTCCAGCCCAAAAACCTCACCAAATGTACATTTATATTTTTTAAAGAAAATGGTTATTGATAACATGCCTGGTTATTGATTTTGATATTTTTTTGATATTGATTATTGAATTTTGCACCTCTTACAATACTTATAGGCAACTAGTCACTCCAAGAAAAAAAAACCAAAACTTTAACTGCCAAAATAATTTGATATTATTTTATTGACATACCAATCAATGTTGATAAGTAAGTTACCATTTTATCTCCTTAAAGCATAACATTGATGATTAAAAAAAATAATGATTCCCAGCAAAACGGTTCAAATATGACTATATGTCAGGTAGAAACTGTCAAAACAGCAATCCCTTAGAAAAACACAAGATTTTCAATGTCAACAGTAAGAAGCCAATTTACGTGCAAAAAGTGCCCAATATAGAGATTGGAAAAAGCTATGTAATTAACAGGCATTTCACACGTTAATGCACACACCAATGTCAAAATGCGTAATTCATTTATACTGTACAATAATCCGTCAACAAATAAGTAACAACAATGCGCTTACCTTTGTGTTGCACTTTGCTTTGACAAAACTACAGTATGTCTTTGCTAAGTGCATGTGCCATGTACTTCACGACAGTCAAAGCAGATTAATCGTTGATTTAAAGCTCTTTCAGCATCTGTCGGGGTTGCTAGTTGCAGATGTCCTAAGTGTGTATATGATGATGGACAGGAGTCACGGTTATATTTAAAGAGTCTTCGAGTCACAGGTGTAATTCACGTTTGAGAGTTGAGTCACTTTCCCACTCTTTACTGTAGATACAACTTATTGTATATTTATGCCACTGGCATAGCGATCACTGGAATATACAGCTACGAGTTATCGCGCTAAAAACCGGCTAAAGTCATGAATGAGGCTGAGCACGTCTGCCTGCTGATTGCTGATTGGCTGAAAGTGCGTGCTCGTCGGCGAGAACCCGCCCTATCTGGCAACATGGTGTGTGATTTGTGCAGGTGCAGGCGTGATTGATCGCCTACAACCCAATAGGGTGTCGGAATGGTTTATGTTTATCCTTCTCATCCAACCACAATCAAATTTACTCTGTCCGGATGGCGCGATTTATCTGGATAGTTTATTTTTATTTTTATGACAAGCCGGAATGAAAACATGCCGAAATGGAATAGAAGTAACGAGGCTATTTTTAAAATGTAAGGAGTAGAAAGTACAGATAATTGCTTGAAAATGTAAGGAGTAGAAGTAAAAAGTAGGCTGAAAAATAATTACTCCAGTAAAGTATAGATACTCAAAATTTCTACTTAAGTAAGGTAACGAAGTATTTGTACTTCGTTACTTGACACCTCTGCTGGTTTGCAGAGCCAAACAGCGTTGTCATCTGTTTACTTCCTTGCTACAACGTACAATACAAAACAATACAAACTATTACAGGAAAACACATAGACGAAACATAAATCAGACTTACAGGTCGTGGCCCGTAAACAGCTTCTGTTTTTAAATCCATCTTTCTGGACAAGCCGTTGTGCGAATCCTTCATTGAACTCGTGAAGATTGTGGAAGCTTTCCTTCGTGAGATGTGCAGCGGGAGCCGTCTTGAATCCACACACTGGCAGTGTTTTTCTCGCGCAGCTGAACCGCGGCTCATGAATTGCAAATACCATCAGTAAAGTTTGGCCATCGATCAGAGGGGGTCTGCTACATTCTGTGTCCAAAACATCTTAGGATAAGGTTTTCACACTGACACTGTCATTGTAAGACAGTTAGCAACTCTGTTTGTTTGTCCGAGTTAGCTGCAGTAACTAAAAGGGGCGGGGCTTACCGATAGGTCAATTATAATACCACTTGGTTCGTTGGTCCATTGGGTCGGATTGCTTTCACACCTCAAGCGAACCTTCCCAGAGTTCGTTTGCAATCGAGCCACCTCATTCAGGCAGTCTCGGATCGGTCACATATGCCTAAACGAACCGAACCGAGGGAGAAAACACACCAGGTTCTGAAACAAACGCCCAGGTGTGAAAGCACTAGTGCTGGCGGTATACCGGATCATACCGAATACCAGTGTTTATTTTTGTTATGATATTAATTTTGATTATACCGCAATATGTCGCTTAAATAACGTTCGTAATGCGGCGCAGTGACACCGTTTGAGAGGGGTGTCTTTCCACTGTTGCACTGCAGTGAGGACACAGAGATCGCATTACAGCGGAGAACTCAAACAACACACGGCGCACGCAAGAGAGGATCACCACATGGATCATAGATCAGATACAGACCGGAGCGAGCACATTTACGTTTTTTATGGGTATATTTCATATACTCTAGTGCTCTAAACATGAACCAGCGTGTGTATGCGCACATATTTCATCACGTCTTCTTCAAATGAAATATATGTGCAAGGACTCTAATACTACAGCCGTACGTCTGATCACGACCGCGATGACAAAACAGGGCATTTTAGTCAAGCAGTAGAAAATGTGCACTGTAAAAAATTATTGTGATTTTAACGGTATTTTACTGTAAAATTGCTACGGTGAAAAACAGTTAATTGGTTAACAGAAAGTTTCCGTACTATATACAGTGAATAACTGTAATAGATCCAACCTTACATTTAATTTTACAGTAAAATACCGTTAAATTTACAGGTTTTGGAAGTGTGTCATAGTCATTGTGTCATTAACAGTGAAAACCCGTAAATTGACATTCCCAGAATTCCCTGCGTGACACTTCGCATTTGATGTATTTTCATTGCACATGACTATGTTTCTTCTTTGTTTTTTCTAATCAGTTATGTACATTAGGGTTTTATGTTACATCTGATGTTGTTAAATTAATGTTTATTGCATTTTTTAAATTTCAAATCACCTTGATGGTGTTTAGTGTTTGTGTGAATGACACTGAGCACCTTCTATATATCAGTATTGTGCTCTTAAAAGCTGCTTGTGATGGGCTTTGATTCATCTCGCGATTCTCATCTCCACTGTGATTGGTGGTTGTCCGTATATATCAAAGGTACATAACAGATATTAGTATTTCAATAGGTCAGTTAATGAAATATGTTGTTTTACCGTAAATTGTTTACAGTGTAAACATAATTATTACAATACAAACCTTTAAATTATACGGTTTTGAACTGTAAAATTATTATTTTTTTAACCGTAATTATTACATTATAAACCTTTAAATTATACGGTTTTGAACTGTAAAATTATTTTTTTTAACTGTAATTATTACATTATAAACCTTTAAATTATTCGGTTTTGAACTGTAAAATATTTTTTTAAACTGTAATTATTACATTATAAACCATTAAATTATACGGTTTTGAACTGTAAAATAAATAAAAAAATGTAACCGTAATTATTACATTATAAACCTTTAAATTATTCGGTTTTGAACTGTAAAATATATTTTTTTTAAACCGTAATTATTACATTATAAGCCTTTACATTATATGGTGCTGTCCCTAAAAACCTAAAACGTTACTGCCGTATTTTTTACGGTAAAGTTCTGGCAACCACAGCTGCCGTTTTTTTACCGTAAATTTTACGGGTATTTTTTTTTACAGTGAACACCTGGACATGCGTAGAGGGAAAAAAAAATACTGTGAAACCGATATAATTTAGAAAAATACCGTGATATAAATTTTGTGTCATACCGCCCGCTAGAAAGCATCCTCAAACTGTCAGCAGTCGTTCCTCGTCTCCAGACTCACCTTATGAGACTCCACAGCCTCTCTCAGTTCCTGAAGCTCGCTCTCTCTCTGCTGGATGTTCTGCTGGAAGGTCGTCTGCATCGCTCCTAAATTGCCCTGTCGGATAAACGAAATGACAGAAACTTCAATCCGAGGGCTGCATCCGAAATCACACACTTCACTACTATTATAGAGCTCCAGAGGTTGACTTCATGCAGCCTAAACTCCGCCATTTTGTCAGGCAATCAGGCTAGAGCGGCTGTTGCATTGATATCTATAAAATAATTTAACACCAGACTGTTTAAACCTTACTATTTCAACATGATGGACAGCTGATGTGCGCCAGGATGCCAGAACAGGCGGGGGAAAGCAAAGGGAAATCATTTTATCACAATAAGTTGTTGAAATGCCATGAATTTCAGTTTATTCTACTTTTGCCTCACATAACTAATGATCAAAATAAGTTCCCATTAAATATGATACTTAATCGTGCATAACAGAAGTGCTTTTATATATAAATAACATTCAGAAACTGTAGGCTATTTGAAACGAAGTTAAGGATCAATAAATAAATACTGAAACAAAAAAATAAGAAATGGCATTTATTGATTATGACTGATTTGATTTGACATGCACAATTTGATTTGAGTATTTTTGTAAAAGGAAAAAAAGATTAAAGTAGTAGATGATTTCAAATACTTAGGGGTCATTTTAGAACCAACATTCGGTTTTAAAAAACACATAAAAAAATTGTCTAATATTTTAAAATACAATATCTCAGTTTTTAAACATATTCGAAATATGCTCACTTATGATGCAGCAAAAATATATCTGGATGCAATGATTATTTCTCATGTTAACTATTGTATCTCCTGTTGGTCTCAAAAAAGTCAAATAACATTAAAACCATTAAAATCACTTTATAATCAGGCTGTAAAAGTATTAGATAAAAAAACATTAAGACATCACCATTGCCAAATTTTTAGGCGGTTAAATATATTAAATTTTGAAAATCTAATTGTATACTCAAATGTTAGGTTAATTTTTAAGATTCTTAATAATAATGCACCTCCACCACTGAGGCGATTTGTACAGCTCTGCTCAGAACAGACTACCAGGACATCTAGGTCCACAAGTGGAAATGACTGTAGATTACCTAAAAGATGCTCTGCCTTTGCACAGACAGCCTTCTCATTCAAAGCTGTTAAAGAATGGAACAAGCTTCCAGATAGTCTAAAATTAACCTCTGACCTGAGGGACTTCTCTCAAAATGTTAAAAAGGTATTATTAGAAAACCAACTATGTCAGCACTGATTATGTTAATGTTTAGTAATAATTGACTATAGCAATTTTAAAAGGTTGATTGTAAACAGTATGGACAGGGTTAGCTTCGGCTGAAGTGTAAATGTAAATGAGGTTGTAAATAGATAGTGAGTTATTGATGTTTAGATGTATATATTTTATTGTTTTATCTGCCCAGGGACTGCGGATGGAAATTAGCTGTGGCTAAATCTGGTGTAAAGCATCTTTTCTTTTGTAAGATTAATGTACTTGCACATTGTCCCAGTCAAATAAATAATAAACTTAAACTTAAACACAACACGGACCGATGGGACATGCTTTTCTTACTTTTGGTCTTGTTTTCAGTCCAAATATCTTACATTAAGAAGCATTTACTAGACAAGCAAAAGTTTTTGTCTTGTTTTGGGGGAAAATAACTCTGCCAATGGGGTAAACAAAATAATCTTAATTCAAACAGAAAACAAGATTATTTTGCTTACCCCATTGGCAGATTATTTTGCTTATTTTAAGCAAAAACTCCCTTCACTTTGAGTTATTTTTCCCCAAAACAAGACAAAAACTTTTGCTTGTCTAGTAAATGCTTCTTAATGTAAGATTTTTGTACATATTTGGACTGAAAACAAGACAAAAATACCAAGTAAGAAAAGCATTTCAAAACACGGCCTCATGAAGCTTCGAAGCGTTATGAATCAGTAAGCCGAATGATGATTCGGATCGCGTGTCAAACCGTCAAACTGCTGAAATTTGGCGATTCAAACTGCTGAATCGAATCGCTGATTCATAACGCTTCGAAGCTTCATGAGGCAGTGTTTTGAAATCGTCATGTACACTTTTATCTTCTTAAACGCTCGTTTTTTTGGGTCGACAGCTTATAAAAACTTATTTCTGTGTTATTTAGCTTGTTTGCTGTACACCGTGTCACATATCAGCTTTCAGACATTGTTCTGTTTTTTGTTATAAGTCCGAAATGACAATGAGGCAGCCTCATGCAATGCAAAGTCGTTGGAGAGTGTTGGATTGTTTTTCCCCCCGGTGTGGGCGTGGCCAAAATACGCTCTGTCTCTGAGAATTTAGGAATAAAAGTAAAGTGGCAACTGGTCGGTCACATGATAATGACAACATGGATTACATTCATACTATATAGAACATACTTTTTAGCGGTCGTGAAGTAATTACTTATTCAAAATAAGTACCAACTCAAGAGAGTATATGTGATTTCCGTTGGGGACATATTTTATAAATCCCACTATATTTATGTGTGAAATTTGACTAAAAGACGGACATCCCATAGCCTACATTTGGAACTGGAATGCCGTCAAGCCCTGGATATACTAATATTAGATTAAATATATATAACAAGTTTATAGATTCTCATTTTATTGTTTTGTTCATAACAAAGATAACCGAACTTGCCAGAGTTTGGCGACAGCAGATCCTGAATGTGTAAATTTATGATCGTGTAGGCTAAATAGAATTTACAGTTCGATACTCCATGTCAACTAGAAGTTATTAGAGTATAAGTAACTGTCTGATTAATATCTATACACTTTATTTTGATGCTCCCCAACCGATATTCTCCTGACTATAAGTGACTTTGCAAGTACATCCTTACAAAAAAAAGTATACTTCAAGGTCATTTTATTAAGTAGCCTATAAGTATATTTTTAAGAATACTTTATGTAGTAAGTAGCTATACTAATATCAATGTACTAGTAGTAAACTTGTAAGTGTAATTTTTCAATACTACTTGGGACTAAATTGGCCCACTTTGTAGTGTATAAAAGTATACTTTTAAGTGTAACAGTAGTAAACTTTGAGTACTCGTTTGTACAGCAACTATACTACAAATGAACTTTTTATACTTTGTAATTTTTTAGTTTATGAAAGTACACTTTGAAGTATATACTCAGTAAACTACTAGTTTAGTGTTTTTATACTGCAAGTATACTTAAGCTAGAGAGAGGATTTGAAGCAACAGTTTCTTCCCAGCTATTTTTGGTTCCCAGAACGTTATGGGAATGTTCCCAAAACATGTATTTGTAACGTTTGTTTTAGGTTAGTCAGGAAAGTTTTCGTTACGGAAATTGAACTTTTTTAAGGTTTGCAGAACGTTGCCTTAACGTTCTCAGAATGTGCCCGCAATGTTGTATTAACCTCTTTTAATCATATTTATTTTACATATTCTCCCACGTCTCATATGGCACATAATGGTATTCATTTTTATGCTTTTCATATTTTACTTAACCTTAGCTTAATATTTTTAGCAATAAAATTGGATTTATCTGAAAATTATAATGTCTTATAGGTTTAATACTAACTTTAATGACATAATTAACATTTAATGCAACTACATGTCAACTTAATCTACTAACATGAACCCTAACAGTCTACTAATACTCTGATGAGTTAGTTGACATGTAGTTGCTTCCCAGCTAACAATTTTTGGTTACCAGAACATGTATTTGAAATGTTTGCTTTAGGTTAGCCAGGAGAGTTTTCGTATACGGAAATAGAAAGGTTTTTTTTAAGGTTTTCAGAACGTTACCTTAATGTTGTATTAACCTCTTTTCATCATATTTATTTTTCATATGTCTCATATGGCACATGATGGTATTCATTTTTATGCTTTTCATATTATACTTAACCGTGGGTTAATATTTTTAGCTATAAAATTGGATTTATCTGAAAATTATAATGTCTTATAGGTTTAATACTAACTTTAATATCAGCAAATGACAGTAAGGCTACATACTTAAATTAATTTGTTTAAAGAACATACTGTACATTATCCTTTATATTCTGGGATCTAGACAAAACCTTTGGTAACTCTTTATTTGATGGTCCACTTTAGCCATTCTAATAACTATAAGTAACTTTGCAACTCCATGTCAACTAGCAGTTATTAGAGTATTAGTAACTGTCTGTTTAATATCTAATAACATTTAATTTTGATGCTCAACAGTTTTTCTACTGACTATAAGTAACTCTGCAACTACATGTCAACTTAATCTACTAACATGAACCCTAACAGTCTACTAATACTCTGATGAGTTAGTTGACATGTAGTTGCTTCCCAGCTAACAATTTTTGGTTCCCAGAACGTTATGGGAATGTTCCCAAAACATACATTTGTTTGTAACGTTTGGTTTAGGTTAGCCAGGAAAGTTTTCGTATACGGAAATAGAACGTTTTTAAGGTTTGCAGAACGTTACCTTAACGTTCCCAGAATGTTCCCGTAATGTTGTATTAACCTCTTTTCATCATATTTATTTTAACATATTCTCCCACGTCCCATATGGTACATAATGGTATTATTTTTTAAGCTTTTCATATTATACTTAACCGTGGCTTAATATTTTTATCTATAAAATTGGATTTATCTGAAAATTATAATGTTTTATAAGTTTAATACTGACTTTAATATCAGCAAATGACAGTATGATGCTACATACTTTAAAGAACATACTGTACATTATCCTTTATATTCTGGGATCTAGACAAAACCTTTGGTAACTCTTTATTTGATGGTCCACTTTAGCCATTCTAATAACTATAAGTAACTTTGCAACTCCATGTCAACTAGCAGTTATTAGAGTATTAGTAACTGTCTGTTTAATATCTAATAACACTTTATTTTGATGCTCAACAGTTTTTCTACTGACTATAAGTAACTCTGCAACTACATGTCAACTTAATCTACTAACATGAACCCTAACAGTCTACTAATACTCTGATGAGTTAGTTGACATGTAGTTGCAGAGTTACTTCCGATTTTTGGTTCCCAGAACGTTATGGGAATGTTCCCAAAACATGTATGTGTAAAGTTTGCTTTAGATTAGCCAGGAAAGTTTTCGTTACGGAAATAGAACGTTTTTTTAAGGTTTGCAGAACGTTCCAAGAATGTTCTCGTAATGTTGTATTAACCTCTTTTCATCATATTTATTTTACATATTCCCCCTGGTATTATTTTTAACTATGCTTAACCATGGCTTAATATTTTTAGCTATAAAATTGAATTCACCTGAAAATTATAATATGTTTAGACTGATCTAATCCAGGTTTTAATAAACTGTATCTGCAATATATACTTTGTTTATGAAAAATGACCCATTTCAGCATAACATATGGTTATAAAAATAAAACCTAAAAATAACCTACAGAGAACGTTTTTATTTGGTTCCCCCAAAAAAATAATCAAATGGGAACGTTTTGTGTTTGCTGTGCTGTAGTAGAGCGTCTAAAGTGGACCAACGAAATAAAGTGTAGCAATTTTGAGTTTAATTCATCATCATCATACCTGCAGCTCAGCGGTTTCTTCTGCAGCTGATACGGTCTCATGGTTTCTGTGTTCATCCAGCATACACACAATACAAACACATTTGTTGTCAGTACGACAGAAAACCTCCAGAAGCTTGTGGTGTTTCTGGCAGACCATCTCCTGCAGTTGTCCAGTAGCATCGATCACCTCGTGCCGTTTACCCGGATGAAACTCCTCATGACGCTCAAGATGAGTTTGACAGTACGAGTTCAGACACACCAGACACGACTTGAGCGCTTTGTGTTTCCTCCCAGTGCAAACGTCACACGGGACGTCTCCAGATCCAGCAGGAACAGCCGCTTGGACTTGCGTCTTCTTCAGTTTCTCCAGCATTTCAGCAATCACCACGTTCTTCCCTAAAGCAGGCCTCGGCGTGAAGATCCGTCTGCACTGCGGACAGCTGTAGATTCCCATCGGATCATCCTGATTCCAGTAACCTGTAATACAGCGCATACAGTAACTGTGTCCACATGGGACGGTCACTGGCTCCTTCAGGAGATCCAGACACACTGGACAGATGAACTGGTCCTGATACACTGAAATACTGAAATCTGCCATTTCACACATCTAACATGAGAACAGTTCAGTTTCTATTTCACTCTGCTGGAAGGTTTATATCTTCTAGACTGCAGGGTGTGACTTGTTCCCAGTTTTATGGTGTGATTTACAGTCAGTGTTTATAGCAACATTATCTAATCACCTCTAAGAGTATAATAAGGAAGCTGGGTAAGAACAAAATAGCATAATAAATAGAAATCTGTTGTTTTAATATTTAAACAAGCCAGATCTTTGTCCCTTATGACCAGTGTTGGGAGTAACGCATTACAAGTAACTCGAGTTACGTAATAATACTTTTTCCAAGTAACTAGTAAAGTAACGCATTACTTTTCAAATTTACAACAAAATATCTGAGTTACTTTTTCACATTAATTTGACTGACAGCTCTCCTGCCTCCATATTGAGAAAAATAAGTGCGGAGGCGTGTGTGTAAACATGAGGGTTATTGTAGTTCCAGACTAAAAGTGAGCATTTATTTATCTCACTTGCACAATAAAGATTCTGAATAAAATCAGAGAACTATGCAAACCTTCAATAATTAAATGTTAAATAAAACAACTATTTTTAAGCATAATCTACCTTTATATTTAATTTACCAATGTCTTGCTGCTGACCATTGATGATGAAAATTACTAGATTTTTTGTTTTTATTGGTAAAACTTTTTCCTCCTGCATCCTATTCTCCCATTATCCAGAATGGCAGCAGAGCTGCGCCCTCTACTGGTCATGCGTCAATTTGCATTTTTACCTCAGCCTGGGGCTTATTATTTAAATTTTGGTATGAAGAGGTCTTTACCATTGCACAAAAATATAACTTTTTTGTTATAAAAAAAATCTAAAAAAACCAAGCCCAGCCCAGGTGAGAAAAAGTAACGCAAAAGTAACGTAACACATTACTTTTCTTAAAAAGTAACTAATTAACTCAATTAATTACTTTTTAAGGGAGTAACGCAATATTGTAATGCTTTACTTTTCAAAGTAACTTTCCCCAACACTGCTTATGACTAATTCAACAAGGCTAACAAATGGAGAATAAGGACAAAATGTTCCCCCTAAAAATGCAAGCCCTGAAACTATGGTGCATTAAAATGCAAGCACTGTTAAAGGATTAAGCCAAACTTTCCACCGCACACGACAAGACGACAGCCGTTGGACCGGAAGTCATTCATTTCCAATATGCGGAAATTTCGGATCCGATTTGAGCTTCGGATGCATTGAAATATTTGAACTTCTGTGGCTAGACCGTATGCGACCGGTCGACCGGATGTGATGTATTATAATCAAAACTATGACCTACCAATATTTTAAAACTTTCTGTAAACACTATTTCTGTAAAATGCTGGTTATTAATGGCAGAAAAAAATCATTTTATAATTATTTAATCAATATTTAGATCTACCAAATCTACTGTTTTTATTGTAGATGTATTGAGGGTCATTTGTTTTGTGTGGATATATTCATACATGCATTACATTCATTCAAATCATTAATTGTATCATGTTGAATAAGCAGAGGGTAACAGCTGCTTCACGACCAGCAGGCGGCGCTGCTGAACTGCAGATCAATCTCAAACCCCTCAAATAACCTCCATAATAAAACCCTGTGAACCTCTCAGACAGGATTTTGGATCAGACCTCAGTGAGATGCACAGACACTAATATTACTATATACTAGATATATCAGGCATAACAGGTGAAGTGAATAACACTGATTGGGTCGGTGGGATATATTAGGCAGCAAGTGAACATTTTGTCCTCAAAGTTGATGAGTTAGAAGCAGGAAAAATGGGCAAGCGTAAGGATTTGAGCGAGTTTGACAAGGGCCAGATTGTGACGGGTCAGAGCATCTCCAAAACTGCAGCTCTTGTGGGGTGTGCCTGGTCTGCAGTGGTCAGTCTCTATCAAAAGTGGTCATGGTTAATGCTGGTTCTGATAGAAAGGGGTCAGAATACACAGAGCATCTCAGTTTGTTGTGTATGGGGCGGCACAGCCGCTGACCAGTGCCCATGCTGACCCCTGACCTCCGCCCAAAGCACCAACAGTGGCCCGTGAGCATCAGAACTGGACCACGGAGCAATAGAAGAAGGAGGCCTGGTCTGATGATCAGGTGTTCTTCTACATCTCGTGGATGGCCGGGTGTGTGTGTGGCTTACCTGGGGAACACATGGCACCAGGTGCATTATGGGAAGAAGGCGTGGCGGCGGAGGCAGTGATGCTTTGCGCAATGTTCTGCTGGGAAACCTTGGGTCCTCCATCCATGTGGATATGACTTTGACACGTCTCACCTACCTAAGCATTGTTGAGCCCATGTCCAGCCTCTCATGGAGACGGTTTTCCCTGTGGCTGTGGCTCTTTCAGCAGATAATGCGCCGCCACAAAGCACAAATGCTTCAGGAATGGTTTGAGGAGCACAACAACGAGTTTGAGGCGTTGACTTGGCCTCCAAATTCCCCAGATCTCAATCCAATCGAGCATCTGTGGGATGAGCTGAACAAACAAGTCCGATCCATGGAGGCCCCACCTCGCAACTTACAGGACTTAAAGGATCTGCTGCTAACATCTTGGTGCCAGATACCACAGCACACCTTCATGGGTCTAGAGGAGTCCATGCCTCGACGGGTCAGCAAAAGTGCGACCAACACAATATTAGGATAATGTTATGCCTGATCGGTGTATATGCATTGTGCCAAATGTAATCATTTGGCTGCCATTACATTTATAAATGTGGAATAATAATACAAATAGAATAGGTGCTTACGTGCCTTCAGTGCTTGGCCACTAATTGCACAATATATTTGACTAGAAAATGAGCTTCATTTGCATTGTATTGTTGGGTTCCGTTGTGTCACATCAGTAATTTACATATTTATGCTAATATACAGTAACGTGGAGAATGTAAAGCTTCCTGTGCAAACCCAGTGACTTAAATCACAATAATCGAGAGCAATTCTCTGTACTCATATTTGCTTGTCTGTGAGGTGTCAGCCGACAAACACTGATTTGAGTGCACATTTATGTATTTCTATTTTCTACATGTTGATTGCATAACAGTCATAGAAATCCTCTGAGCCTCTGTTATGTGTTCTTCCTTTACAAGCTCCTACATAAGTCAAACATATGTCACTGGAGGGTAAATATTGTGGCATTGTGTAATTGCAATATGCATAAAATCATCTCCGAGTCACGGGTTTGGTTTATTCTCTTCAGAACGGTTACAAAACAGCACAACCTCTCAAAGTGAAACCCCAAAGATTGCGGACGGAAGCCGCATGTTGTTGTTTTTTCAACCTTTTAAGAACATTTGAGCAATGATGCATTCACATTACATTTGCATATTAATGCATGTGATTATTATAGCAACGTCTAAGCACTTAACGCCAAAAAGAAAGTAAACGCAACTGAATACCATTGCTTTTTTAATATTGCCAACAGAATCAAAAATCATTGGAAACACATTGTTACACTCTAAAAAAAAAATGCTGGGTTAAAAATAACCCAAGTTGGGTTGAAAATGGACTAACCCAGCAATTGGGTTGTTTTAACCCAGCGGTTGGGTTAAATGTTTGCTTAAAACAACCCAATTGCTGGGTTAAAACAACATAATTGCTGGGTTAGTCCATTTTTTTAGAGTGTAATATGTAATATATCTATAGATTCAAGCACTTCAATTAAATCACAACACTATTTGACATAGAAGGGCCAGTTTTTGCATTTGCGTTGAAGCATCACGAACCTGTGGGTGAAGTTTGAGTGTCTGATGATGATCACATCCAGAGCTCCAGACCTCAGACGGCACTATTGATTTCCATTGTTCACAGTCAGAGAGCTGTCCATTATGTCTGAAAGCTCAAGAAGAAAATCAATGTCAAAGTGAGTTTCACAGGGACTGAGTGAGGAGGGTTAACAGCATTACTGTAACACAAAGGAACTGGCCCATAAAAGGTAAAGATATATGTAAAAAATGCCCATTAATTCAACAGTGCAAGTTTAGAAATATGAGGTCAAATCCAGATGTCTATAGACGTCTTTTTGCACATTGTGTTCTCAAAAATAAATAAATAAGCACACCCTACCCATGGTGACCCATACTTGGAACTTGTGCTCTGCATTTAACCCATCCAAGTGCATACAAACACCGTGAACCTGAGACTCGAACCTGCAACCTTTAGGTTACAAGTCCGACTCTCTAACCATTGGGCCACGACTGCCCTTGGACATCATTTAATGCTGGGTTGCACAGTCAGCTTTTTATTCTTGAGAGGCATTGATAATGGCATGCTTTGAACACAAGGGGGCAATGTTGATCCAGCGTTTAAAATCAACATCAGACCTGGGGTGGGAAATAGTGACCATGACATCAAGCAAATCAGTTTCAAAATTAGACATATATTTAAGTATATAATTTAGATTTCTCAGCAAACCCTGAATTTTAAAGTTAATACAGATACTGGTGTGTCCTCCAAACACAGTGAAGTCGATGGTCAAGCATTTCATTGAGTTTTACTTTTATAATTCTATAATGACAGACGTTCTTAAGGTGTTTATCAAATTCGGCGAGCCTGTGGTCAATTATTCCTTACATGGTCAGAATCCCGTGATCTGCCGTCATATTTACCTCTGAAGGCTTTAGAAGAGGTGATGGTAGAAATGGGCTCAGTGAGGCATTGCTCTGGTCTGAAGGTTGCAAATCAGCAAGACATGATGAACGATTGCAATCCAATGATTGTTCCAATGATCTGCCTTGAGGAAAAAGAAGTACATATTAAAGGTGCAGTGAAAACGATTACTGAGAAACACTGTTGATATTTGAAATCAGCAAAACAAACACCATACCCAAAAGTAGGGCTGCAAAATATACTGAAATTATCGAAATATCGCAAATGTACATTTCGCAAGGGCACGCAATATCTGAATGATTTTAATAGGCTACTTCAACATTGTGAAAATTTTACATTTTAGGTCGATGCATATATCAGAGAATAGACTGGGCACACGACTGTTACTTATGTGAAGTGCTTGATGTTAAAAAGAGTAATTAAACACAATAACTTGTGAAAAACAGCTCCTTGCAGTCTCGCGCTGTCTGACACACACACCGAAATCTGCGCACAAGCCGTTCTTTTTTACGTGTCTTTACACTTTTCTTTCGTGTTACACACTCGAACTGTCAAATACACACACAGTTCTGTCAAAATGGCTGTCTTGAGTATTCATGTAAACACAGTCGGTTATGATTTAAGTGAACGATATCAGTTGAGGAAAGAAACTGAATTTATACAGTAAACCTGCTAATCCAGTAAACCTGCTAATACTGTAAACCTGCTAATACAGTAAATCTGCTAATACTGTAAACCTACTAATACTGTAAACCTGCTAATACAGTAAATCTGCTAATACAGTAAACCTGTTAATACAGTAAACCTGCTAATACAGTAAACCTGCTAATCCAGTAAACCTGCTAATCCAGTAAACCTGCTAATACTGTAAACCTACTAATACTGTAAACCTGCTAATACAGTAAACCTGCTAATACGGTAAACCTGCTCATACGGTAAAACTGCTAATACAGTAAACCTGCTAATACAGTAAACCTGCTCATACAGTAAAACTGCTAATACAGTAAACCTGCTAATACAGTAAACCTGCTAATACTGTAAACCTGCTAATACAGTAAACCTGCTAATACAGTAAACCTGCTCATACAGTAAACCTGCTCATACAGTAAACCTGCTAATACTGTAAACCTGCTAATACAGTAAACCTGCTAATACTGTAAACCTGCTAATACAGTAAACCTGCTAATGCTGTAAACCTGCTCATACAGTAAACCTGCTAATACTGTAAACCTGCTCATACAGTAAACCTGCTAATATAGTAAACCTGCTAATACAGTAAACCTGCTAATACAGTAAACCTGCTCATACTGTAAACCTACTAATACTGTAAACCTGCTAATACAGTAAACCTGCTAATACAGTAAACCTGCTCATACAGTAAACCTGCTAATACAGTAAACCTGCTAATACTGTAAACCTGCTAATACTGTAAACCTGCTAATACTGTAAACCTGCTAATACAGTAAACCTGCTAATACTGTAAACCTGCTCATACAGTAAACCTGCTAATACTGTAAACCTGCTCATACAGTAAACCTGCTAATACAGTAAACCTGCTCATACAGTAAACCTGCTAATACAGTAAACCTGCTAATACTGCAAACCTGCTAATACAGTAAACCTGCTAATACTGTAAACCTGCTAATACAGTAAACCTGCTAATACTGTAAACCTGCTAATACAGTAAACCTGCTAATACTGTAAACCTGCTCATACAGTAAACTTGCTAATACTGTAAACCTGCTAATACAGTAAACCTGCTAATACAGTAAACCTGCTAATACAGTAAACCTGCTAATACTGTAAACCTGCTAATACTGTAAACCTGCTAATACTGTAAAACTGCTAATACAGTAAACCTGCTAATACTGCAAACCTGCTAATACAGTAAACCTGCTAATACTGTAAACCCTGCTAATA
Source organism: Gobio gobio (assembly GCF_949357685.1). Lineage (NCBI taxonomy): Eukaryota > Metazoa > Chordata > Actinopteri > Cypriniformes > Gobionidae > Gobio > Gobio gobio. Next base: position 46,675,607 of record NC_137111.1, read on the forward strand.
CAGTAAACCTGCTAATACAGTAAACCTGCTAATACTGTAAACCTGCTAATACAGTAAACCTGCTAATACAGTAAACCTGCTCATACAGTAAACCTGCTAATACTGTAAACCTGCTCATACAGTAAACCTGCTAATACTGTAAACCTGCTAATACAGTAAACCTGCTAATACTGTAAACCTGCTCATACAGTAAACCTGCTTATACTGTAAACCTGCTAATAAAGTAAACCTGCTAATACTGTAAACCTGCTCATACAGTAAACCTGCTAATACAGTAAACCTGCTCATACTGTAAACCTGCTAATACTGTAAACCTGCTCATACTGTAAACCTGCTAATACTGTAAACCTGCTAATACTGTAAACCTGCTCATACAGTAAACCTGCTCATACAGTAAACCTGCTAATACAGTAAACCTGCTAATACAGTAAACCTGCTCATACAGTAAACCTGCTAATACAGTAAACCTGCTCATACAGTAAACCTGCTCATACAGTAAACCTGCTAATACTGTAAACCTGCTAATACAGTAAACCTGCTAATACTGTAAACCTGCTCATACAGTAAACCTGCTAATACAGTAAACCTGCTAATACTGTAAACCTGCTAATAGAGTAAACCTGCTAATACAGTAAACCTGCTCATACAGTAAACCTGCTCATACAGTAAACCTGCTAATACAGTAAACCTGCTAATACTGTAAACCTGCTAATAGAGTAAACCTGCTAATACAGTAAACCTGCTCATACAGTAAACCTGCTCATACAGTAAACCTGCTAATACTGTAAACCTGCTCATACAGTAAACCTGCTAATACAGTAAACCTGCTAATACTGTAAACCTGCTCATACAGTAAACCTGCTAATACAGTAAACCTGCTAATACTGTAAACCTGCTCATACAGTAAACCTGCTAATAGATTAAACCTGCTAATACAGTAAACCTGCTAATACTGTAAACCTGCTAATAGAGTAAACCTGCTCATACTGTAAACCTGCTAATACTGTAAACCTGCTAATACTGTAAACCTGCTCATACAGTAAACCTGCTAATACTGTAAACCTGCTCATACAGTAAACCTGCTAATACTGTAAACCTGCTAATACTGTAAACCTGCTAATACTGTAAACCTGCTAATAGAGTAAACCTGCTCATACTGTAAACCTGCTAATACTGTAAACCTGCTAATACTGTAAACCTGCTCATACAGTAAACCGTGTTTGTTTTGGTGATTTAAAATATTAAGTGTTTCTCTGAAATCGCTTACTGTACCTTTAAGTGCATCTTAATATGCATAATTAATTAGGCCTATATTTCGGTTGTCTTTGAAATATGTGTACTGACAAATGTACTGGCAATTTATGGCAACTAAAATATACCTTAATGAAATTTCTAGTGTGCCTATGCCACGCACTCTAAAAAATGCTGGGTTAAACACAACCCGAGTTGGGTTGAAAATGGACTAACCCAGCAAATTGGTTGTTTAAAGCAAACATTTAACCCAACCGCTGGGTTAAAACGACCCATTCACTGGGTTAAAGCAACCCAATCGCTGGTCCATTTTCAACCCAACATGGGTTGTTTTTAACCCAGCATTTTTTAGAGTGTGTATTTAAATATATTAGTATTATATATTTGTAATGACTAAGTTGCAATTAAACATTTTTTTTTACCTGTAATGAAATACTGAATAACACACTATTATAATCAAGTACTTTACATTTAGTATGCTAGTCAACACATCAAAATAAATGTACAACAAAAGATTATTAAAACATATACTTTCTAATTTGACATTATTGTACTTTCTAAAAGTGTATTTAAGTGCGTTAAGAAATTCTAAGTACACTTAAGTGGCCTTTTAGTTAATGAATATTATATTATCTGTAACTTTGGTGTGTATTTTAGCGCACACGTGTTATAAATGAGGCCCGTAATGTTTTGTAACAGAGCTTTGGCCTGCAGTGACAAATGTGAAGAACAACCTTGTGTGCAAATATTGATCAGATTCCTCAAAATGCAGTGTTTTAGGCACATCGAGTTCCTCTACAGACCACCCTGGGGTTCTTGAACCGCTCTGAGGTAACAGACTGATCCTAAAAACACACAGACGTGCTCATACAGAAGCACATTCACTGGAAATGGCGTGTTAGTGAGAACTTCTCCTCACTGGGTCAGCGGCTTCCATCAGTCCTCACTGAGAGCGTTCATGGGAAATGTGCTTAATGTGTTAATAAGTGCTTTCCTAAAAATACCCTCCCGGCTGACAGAACCAATGATTCATGCATATTAAACTGCCACTGGATCTGAACTGGCAGGTCGCAGGTCTGTTCTGATGCCTCATAAAAACAATACTAGATGCAAATAATACATGCAATTAACCCACACATGGTCATTTGCTAAAATCTGAATATATTATTGCATGCTTGATCTGAATGAGTGTTTGCAAATGCATTTTTATATGCATTAAATCAGGGGCATCATTTCTTTGGCAAAACAATTAGCCTCTAATAGTTATTGAATATTAGGCCTAATCTAAGCTTTAAAATTAATCTTAGGAAAACAGAGGAGTTGTTGGCCTTTTCATAAACGTCTAAAAGTGTCATTTCCATCCCAGAATGAAGGGTGATTTGCGATATGGTGGAAATTAATTTCTAGGCCTTAATAAAGTTTTCCAAAAGATAGTGTGTTTGTTTACGAAAGAGACCGAGTCAGGGAAGAGCTTTAGATGAATTATATGTTTGTAGAATTAATAAAAAAGTGAACAAAATATGATTGTAGGTCATTTTGAATCAAATGGTTTTAGATGCTATATTTTATATATGAGCAAAATTGCACGAGTAGCAGTGCAATATGGCTGTATATCAGCACGGCTGTGATTCGGCAGCAGGTGTGTATTACCTGAACCTGATATAGCATTCACTCTTCAAGTCGATGTCCATTTAGTATTAGGCTATATCCATTATAAAGAATCTGTTTGAATGTCCACTGAGGAAAGCGAAAGGAAAGATTTCCAAAGACAGTGCTAAAACAATTTTACGAGTTGGCTAATGCTGCGTTCCAGGCAGGGTTTGGAGCCTGTAAGTTACAACTTCAAACCACGACTCACGACTTTGTAGTGTTCCAGGCAAAGTCACGCCAAACTGCCTGAGCGCAAGGAATTGTGTGGTAGTTTGATGTAAACAAAGCGTGGTGGACAGTACGGGGTGTATGCTCATCTACAATTATTTCTATCGCCAAAGGTGCTTACTCCTTACTTATTTGAGGGAAACGGAGGAGAAAAACAGCGCAGACGGCAAGAAAAGCTGTTATACCTTTTATTTTACTTTATTTGTATATTTGTTTCATAAACACTGCATTCGTAGGGGGCTGCCATTGTTGCTTCGCGGGCTATGTGACGTCAAAACTCGTAACTGGGAGTACATCGATCTAGTACGAGTTCACGGGTGGGAAGTCACGGGTTTGACTGCCGTTCCAGTCCACTTTCACGGGTAGAAGGTTGGAAAAACACGGGTTACGGGTTTCTTGGAACGCGGCATAATTCGTACGAATTTGTACGACCTCACTCGTAGGTTTAGGGGCAGGGTTTGAGGTAGGTCATTCGTACGAATTCATACGAATTTGGTAACTCGTTGTACGAGTGATGTTGTACAAATTCCGTACGAGTTAGCCACCTCGTAAAATATGTACGAATTGCCGTGAGATCGGGTTGGAAACGTCAATTGTCCTATATTTTGGCGTTGAAAATGGAAACGTCTTTAGACATGGAAAATCGATTTTACAATCTAATTTCAATGAACACTTATGTCTCAAAAATCAGACAGGATTTTTTCGTGCGTCCGACGTCATCGTCGCGCCAGCTAGATGAATACAGAAGGCGGTCTGCCGGAAAGTAGATATTTTACTTTATAACGTGTTAAATATGGATATTTTTCTTACAAAAACCCATCGATTTGCTTCAGAAGGCCTTTATTAATACCCTGGAGCCGTGTGGAGTACATTTATAATGGATCGATGTGCTTTTTTGGCTTCAAATTTTGGGCCGCCATTATAAAGCTTGGAAGAGCCAGGACATTTTTTATATAACTCTGATTATATTCGTCTGAAAGAAGTCATATACACCTAGGATGGCTCGAGGTTGAGTAAATCATGGGGTCATTTAGATTTTTGGGTGAACTAATCCTTTAACAATGGCCATCGTTGGCTATTTTATAAATGTTTAAAAATGTTATTTTCTTCTCTGTTGGACACTGTTCCCTTTTCTTCCTCTGAACGACCCCTATTAGAATCATTGGTGCTTCTGTGCTTCATGCGTTGGTTTCTGCCATGGAAACGCGTGACATTTCACAGGAGGGTCTGATTGTGTCAGCCGGTCTCCAGGCTCAGCAAAGGTCTTTGTGCTTGGGAATGTTCTCCGGTCTGACGGATGAAAGAAGGCTCTTATTGGGAAAGCTGAAAGGTGATGGATCTGCCTTTCACCGCCCTCCTATAATTACCTCAATAACCTCCCGCAGACTGAGGAATGACTTCAGAGCTATTGATTCCTGGAAACAAATCATACTAGCATTCCCACTCGGTCCTGTGGATACACCTGGAATCCTCTGTATTTGCTTTAAACCGTTTATTTTAATTCCATTGAATGGAATGATCAGAAATTGGAACCAGGAGAATATAATCCTCCCATTTGATGACATTGGTAACACTTTACAATAAGGGTCCAATTGTTAACATTAGTAAATGCATCAACTAAACACCTTATCATAAAGTGTTACTGTGACATTTTAAATTAGACTCTTTTATGATTAGATCCAATTTATGACAGAAATTCAATTAGCACTCAGTTAGGATTCTAACATGATGTTTTCAAGACCCTATAAAATAAAATAAAAAGTGCTTTTTATTAGGGCTAGAGCAGAAATCTATTCTTCTTCTTCTTCTTCTTCTCTGAAATGAATCACATTTTTGAGGGCCTAAACATGCTTGAAAACTCATTAAACTTTGCACACGCGTCAGAAGTGGTGAACATTTACGTCTGATATGGGTTTCAGAATTAGGTGTGGCAAAATGACTCAATAGCGCCACCTACAAAATTTAAATTAAAGGATTAGTTGTCCATGTCTTTATTTCTGCAGTCGAAAAGAAAAGAAGGTTTTGGATGAAAACAGTCCAGGGTTTTTTTTCCATATAATGGACTTCAATGGGCTGCAAACGGTTCAAGGTCCAAATGACAGTTTCAGTGCAGCTTCAAAGGGCTTTAAACGACACCAGACGATGAATAAGGGTCTGATCTAGCCAAACCATCAGTTTCTGCGAGAAACCCAGCAGTATTTATGCTATTATTTTACCTCTTAACAGAGGAGCGCGATCGTCTCTGAGCTCCGCCATTACTTACGGAGAGTGAGGTCAAATTAGATCGGGGTTCATCGATGTATACGTAGATGCCTCATTAGAAACTATATGGATCAGTAGAATGAGGCATCTACTGTCGATATATCTATAACCACGATCGAATTTGACCTCACTCCCCGGAAGTGATGGCGGAGCTCAGAGATGATCACGTTCCTCTGATAAGAGGTAAAATAATAGCATAAATACTGCTGGGTTTCTCGCAGAAACTGGTCGTTTCGCTAGATCAGACCCTTATTCATCGCCTGGTGTCGTTTAAAGCCCTTTGAAGCTGCACTGAAACTGTCATTTGGACCTTGAACCGTTTGCAGCCCATTGAAGTCCATTATATGGAGGAAACCCCTGGACTGTTTTCATCCAAAACCTTAATTTCTTTTCGACTGCAGAAAGAAAGACATGGACATCTTGGATGACATGGGGGTGAGTAAATTATCAGAAAAAGTTTATTTAAAAGTGAACTAAGCCTTTAAGTGTCGTTTGCGCTACATTTCACATACAGGTATGAAATTCGGTACACACATATAACAGCCCAGTACATACAAAATCAGAAAACCCAACAGGAAGTCAGATATTTTGAATTTTCTCAGCAACATTTTTGCAGTTTTTGCCATTTCCAGACGTTGTACTTTAACGAACTCATCCTAGAGATTTGATCAGATAAACATCATATTTGGTCAGTCTAATCTTAAGGCCTTTGCGATGTTACATTGTGAAGATCTTGAGTTTTCGCTGAAGGGTGTGTCCGTGGCGGCCTCACAAAATCGGATGTTTCGCCATGAAACAGGAAGCCTCGGCAAAATTTTTGCAGTTTTTGCCATTTCCAGACGTTGTACTTTAACAAACTCCATCCATCCATCCATCCATCATCTTCCGCTTATCCGGGGCCGGGTCGCGGGGGCAACAGTCTAAGCAGAGACGCCCAGACTTCCCTCTCCCTAGCCACTTCCTCTAGCTCTTCCGGGGGAACCCCGAGGCGTTCCCAGGCCAGCCGGGAGACATAGTCCCTCCAGCGTGTCCTAGGTCTTCCCCGGGGCCTCCTCCCGGTGGGACGTGCCTGGAACAGCTCCCTGGGAAGGCGTCCAGGAGGCATCCGAAATAGATGCCCGAGCCACCTCAGCTGGTCCCTCTCGATGTGGAGGAGCAGCGGCTCTACTCCGAGTTCCTCCCGAGTGACTGAGCTCCTCACCCTATCTCTAAGGGAGCGCCCAGCCACCCTGCGGAGAAAGCTCATTTCGGCCGCCTGTATCCGGGATCTTGTCCTTTCAGTCATGACCCACAGCTCATGACCATAGGTGAGGGTAGGAACGTAGATTGACCGGTAAATCGAGAGCTTTGCCTTGCAGCTCAGCTCCTTCTTCACCACGACAGACCGGTACATCGACCGCATTACTGCAGAAGCTGCACCGATCCGTCTGTCAATCTCCCGTTCCATCCTTCCCTCACTCGTGAACAAGACCCCAAGATACCTGAACTCCTCCACTTGAGGCAGGAACTCTCCACCCACCTGAAGCGGGCAAGCCACCCTTTTCCGACTGAGAACCATGGCCTCGGACTTGGAGGTGCTGATTCTCATCCCAGCCGCTTCACACTCGGCCGCAAACCGTCCCAGTGCATGCTGAAGGTCCTGGTTAGAGGAAGCCAACACGACAACATCATCTGCAAAAAGCAGTGACGAAATCGTGTGGTTCCCAAACCGGACACTCTCCGGCCCTTGGCTGCGCCTAGAAATTCTGTCCATAAAAATTATGAACAGAACCGGTGACAAAGGGCAGCCCTGCCGGAGTCCAACATGCACCGGGAACAAGTCTGACTTACTGCCGGCAATGCGGACCAAGCTCCTGCTCTGGTTGTACAGGGACTGAACAGCCCTAAGCAGGGGGCCGCCGACCCCATACTCCCAGAGCACCCTCCACAGGATGCCACGAGGAACACAGTCGAATGCCTTCTCCAAATCCACAGAACACATGTGGACTGGTTGGGCAAACTCCCATGAACCCCCCAGCACCCTGGAAAGGGTATAGAGCTGGTCCAGTGTTCCACGACCGGGACGAAAACCACACTGTTCCTCCTGAATCCGAGGTTCCACTATCGGCCGAATTCTCCTCTCCAGTACCCTGGCATAGACTTTCCCGGGGAGGCTGAGAAGTGTGATCCCCCTATAGTTGGAACACACTCTCCGGTCCCCCTTCTTGAAAAGAGGGACCACCACCCCGGTCTGCCAGTCCAGAGGTACTGTCCCCGACCGCCATGCGATGCTGCAGAGGCGTGTCAGCCAAGACAGCCCCACAACATCCAGAGACTTGAGGTACTCAGGGCGGATCTCATCCAACCCCGGTGCCTTGCCACCGAGGAGCTTTTTAACCACCTCGATGACTTCAGCCCGGGTGATGGACGAGTCCACCTCTGAGTCCCCAGCCACTGCTTCCTCAACGGAAGACATGTCGGCGGGATTGAGGAGATCCTCGAAGTATTCCTTCCACCGCCCGACGATATCCCCAGTTGAGGTCAACAGGTGCCCATCTCCACTGTAAACAGTGTTGGTAGGGCACTGCTTCCCCCTCCTGAGGCGTCGAACGGTTTGCCAGAATCTCTTCGAGGCCGACCGATAGTCTTTCTCCATGGCCTCACCAAACTCCTCCCAGGCCCGATTTTTTGCCTCCACGACTACCCGGGCTGCAGTCCGCTTGGCCTGCCGGTACCGGTCAGCTGCCTCCGGAGTCCCACAAGCCATCCAGGCCCGATAGGACTCCTTCTTCAGCTTGACGGCATCCCTTACTTCCGGTGTCCACCACCGGGTTCGGGGATTGCCGCCTCGACAGGCACCGGAGACCTTACGGCCACAGCTCCGAGCGGCCGCAGCGACAATGGAGGTGGAGAACATGGTCCACTCGGACTCAATATCTCCAGACTCCCTCTGGATCCGGTCGAAGTTCTGCCGGAGGTGGGAGTTGAAGATCTCTCTGACAGGGGGCTCGGCCAAACGTTCCCAACAGACCCTCACAGTACGTTTGGGTCTGCCGGGTCTGTCCAGCTTCCTCCGCCGCCATCGGATCCAACTCACCACCAGGTGGTGATCAGTTGACAGCTCCGCCCCTCTCTTCACCCGAGTGTCCAAGACATATGGCCGAAGGTCTGATGACACGACCACAAAGTCGATCATCGACCTCCGGCCTAGGGTGTCCTGGTGCCACGTGCACTGATGGACACCCTTATGCTTGAACATGGTGTTCGTTATGGACAAACCGTGGCTAGCACAGAAATCCAATAACAGAACACCGCTCGGGTTCAGATCAGGGGGGCCGTTCCTCCCAATCACGCCCCTTTAACAAACTCATCCTAGAAATTAGATCAGATAAACATCATATTTGGTCAGTCTAATCTTAAGGCCTTTGCGATGTTACATTGCAAAGATTTTGAGTTTTCGCTGAAGGGCGTGTCCGTGGCGGCCTCACAAAATCTGATGTTTCGCCATTGAAACAGGAAGCTGTTGTAAGTCAGGCACACAATGTCCGATACGCCCCAAACTTCACATGTTTGATAAGAGTCCAGACCTGTAGACATCTACACGGCAATATTCGGTTAGTCATAGCGCCATCTGTTGGCAAAAGGAAATTGCATGCATGCTGTACACTGTAATTCACTCCCTGAAACACATGTAAATATGTCATGAAGTCCCAAACATGCTAGAAACAAGTTAAATCATGCAACACTTGGCTAAGTGCTAATGTTTGCGATTAACACCACGAAACGGGAATTTGTTGTAACTCAAGCAAACAATGTCCGATCTGCCTCAAACGTCACATGTTTGATAAGTTCCCTGGCCTGAAGACATCACGCCAAAATGTAGTTATAGTCATAGCGCCACCAGCTGGTAGCAGGAAGTGTGGCAAATACAAACGACTGACGTAGTCCTCCTTATACTTAAACTATTGCCCACCGTGCTCTGTTTTCCTGGTGCGAGGGCCCTTTCATTGTTGCTTGCAGCTTTACTTATTCTTTATATCTTGTGTTATCCGCTTCACAAATACATCTAAATATAAAGTGATGAGTTCTGCTCCAGCGGCACCTTAAACCCGTTTTTGGAGATCAGCTGAGGAGGCGAGAGTGAAACCGAAATCTTTGTGAAAGTGATAATGAGCTTCTTAATTATTTCATTAATGCTCTTCACACTGTTTTCCCCTCTTCCTGTCTTTTACAGCAGGAAGCAGACTGAAATTAAGAGCCATAATGACCGTCAGTGACTCATTGGTTTTCGCTTCAGGATGAAAGCGGAGCGCCACCGAGTGATTCCAGTCATTCTTGTTCGTCACACAGAGAAGCTCTTGGAACTCAAAAGGTCATTGGCATAATAATAATATTTCCTGTGGGCATTATATTTGTTACTTTAACTCCACAGCAGCCTGAGAAGAAAGGCTACTTGATTTCTAACGATCTGAAAGTGTCAGTGTATTCTGGTTAGGACTGGTTATGACTGCCTTTAAAGTTAGGATGTTTTTAGTGCGAAAATTACAAACATAAAGGCCTTCAAATGGAGTTCACCTGAACATATAGTCTAGTTCTGGGGTTAAGCTAGGTTAGTTTAATGGTATGTTTACACTACAATGATGTACTAAAGGAACGTTTTTTTTAATGATTTTTTTTTGCTGTATTATTCATGCCAGGCCAGTAAATGGCGATGCCACATTGTAAAGAAATATTAAACGCATATAGACTGAACCAAGCGGCATCCTCCCGCAGTTTCTCTTGAAGCCAATACGGAAGTGACTTAAACTGCAGTTCATGGACTGGCCACTAGAGACAGACTCCAGAAGGAGCAGAATCTCATTGAGCTCATGTTAAAATGCCCAACTTTACAGCTGAAGAACACGTTTACAGTCTGGGACAAATTGTGCTTTTGGTCTATACGGCTAATTTTGCTCTTCATGACGACTGTGAGGGGGTGAATTTGTTTATAACTCATTCGTTTACATTATATAAAGCCTTAAAGTTCTGCATAATCCGCCCCCGTCCCGCCTCTTTGACCATTTTCAGTTATCCGGGAGTGACTCTCTTCAGAATCCTATGGGTGACGTCACGGACACTACGTCTATATTATATATGATATAATGGTATTATTTTTTTTTTAAAAAGCACTTTGAAACCCATTTTCCAAAGTTTGCTTTTTCATGCCCCCCAAACGGTGTTGTAAATGAACGACCAAAACGCATTTTTTTTAAACGTTTTTAGTAAAAAACAGTGTTGTGTAAACGGCCCCTACTTGTGGGGTTTCTGGTATTGCACAACATGTACATGAAATCCAGGAAAAGTGGATTTCTTGCAAAAGAGAAGACTCGCTACGTTTACACAACGTGTCTTTTATCAAAACGATCCCCGTTCACATGAATCCACGAAAACGCTGTATTCTGGTCTGGTGTCAGGCCAGTAGATGGCATTGTCACTACATGCCTATATACTGAACATGTGATACGCTCGTGCATGCCGTCGCCGTTTTCACAGATTCACGCTTTTGTCGTTTACACAGAGACGATAACCGAATCGTTTTCAAAAAACGTGCACTTTGAAATCTGTTTTTAAAAAATAGTTTTTTTAGGCCCCCAAAATATTGTGTAAATTACTATTTTAGTTGAAAACGATGTCGTGTGAACGGCCCCTAATTGTGGGGTTTCTGGTATTCATGTATGAAGTGGAGGAGTCGCAAAAATGAAGACACTTTCCTTCACACACATGGACACCGACTCCTCAAAAAAGACAAATAAACCTCTCTCACTCTGTATTTAAAGAAAATAAACCCCCAAAAGGAACTTCTCCCACACTTTTTGTTTTTTTTAACTCTCTCTCTCTCTCTCTCTCTCTCTCTCTCAATAATCACACTCATTCCTTCAACAATATAGCACTGTTTTCACACCCTATAGCACTTTCGCACTTTCACACACTCTCTCTTGCTTTTGTCTTTACTGCAATTCCTCAAATTGTAAAGGCTCTCAGTAGCTTCACTGATTAATCAACCCATATTAATTAACCCATTAGAGGCAGTTTACACAACACTGTTTTCATCTAAAAATGGAAAACTTTTTATGTTTTGGCCATTCATCACACAACGCGTTTTGGGGGCCTGGAAACTCAAACTTTTGAATAAACATTTTTGAAAACGATACTGTTATTGTCTCTGTGTAAACTACAAAAACACACATTTCTGAACACGCTGACATCATGCACAGTCTATAGGCATGTTGTGTTTCTTTACAAAGTAACATCGCCATCTACTGGTCTGGCAGCAGAACACAGAGTTTTTGGACATTTTCACAGATCCGTGTGAACAGGGATTGTTTTGACAATGTACGTGAAAAACACGAAAGAAAAAAACTTTTCAGTTTTTGGTACACTGTTGTCGAGTGAACGTGCCCTGGTGAACGGCACCAAAAGAGTCAAAGAGAAACGGAAAGATGTAGGGTACGTTTACACGACAACGATGTACTAATGGAAACTTTTTTTCCTTTGCGTACAGACAATCCCAGTTCATATGGATCTGCAAATATTTGTTGGTGTATTATTCATGCCTGGCCAGTAGATGGCGATGTCACTTTTTAAAGAAACACTACGCGCCTATAGACTGAACACGTAACACGCATGACGTTTCACAAATTCACGTTTTTTTGTTTTACACCGAGACAATAACGGTATAATTTTCAAAAACGTGCACTTTGAAACCCATTTTTAAAAGCTTTCAGGCCCCCAAAACACTGTTGTCATGTTTTTAGTTGAATATGGTGTTGCGTAAACGGCCCCTAAAACTCAAATTTCTGTGTTAATTTATATTTTTAAATTAAGGATACATTTACATTACAACGATGTGCAAAAAACTAGAAATGTTTTCCTTCGCATTTTCCGTGTACAGACGACAACATGGTGGAAATGATCCCCGTTCACACGGACCGACGAAAGCGAATAAAACTGCTGTATTATTCATGCCAGGCCAGTAGATGGCGATATCACAACGTGCCTATAAAATAAATGGAGACGATAAAGGTATAGTTTTCAAAAATGTTCCCTTTGAAATCCGTTTCTCAAAAGCTTGCATTTTCAGTCCCTCAAAACGCCGTTGTCGTGTAAATGAACGGCCAAAACGCATAAAAAAATGTCTGTTTGTAGTTTTACGGTGTCGTGTAATCGCCCCAATAGACTTTTAAACTGGGCAGGAATGATCATGACTATGTGCAAAGCAAACAAGAGCTTTTACCATCATTCATTGTGTATTTGCTTTGTTTGAGCTCCTTCTGTACGTCCCACAATCCCATTTTCCAATTGTCTCCAGTTTTACAAAATCAATCCAATTTGCAATCCCCTCCACGGACTCAACCGATTTCATTGGCGTAACCTGTTTAGTGCCTGATTAGAAATCTACAATATTGCCTGCATAGTTTTAACCAGCAAAACACAAACATAATGCCTAAAATGATTTACTCACAAACAATCCAAACCTGAATGTTCATTTAACACGCAAGGGGAACTTCCAAAGCTTTTTTTCTATGCAATGACAACAAACGACATGAGGACTAGTAAATAATTACAACAAGTACATTTCAGGGTGAATTAATTATTAAACGTGATTGCATTGCAATAACCAGTTTGCATCAATAGTGCAATCTTTATTTTAGGTCATGACATACGATCGCTGTTGTAAACCATTAATGGCCTTCACGGTTTCGGTGCCAAACCAGCAGTGAGTTTCATTGAGCTCAAGCAGGTTGAGTTGAATTGACAGATTCCTTCAGCCTTAGTCACCATGTAAACATCAGGGTTAATGAATAGCTCTTTCATGGCTCTGCCTGCCCGTATAAACGGCCTTTAATAACCTGACGGGCGTCCCACGTGTCTCTCGGCTGTTTTTAAACTCAGAGTGACCCGCTCTCTCATCCAATCTCAGCTTTCTGTCGCTCAACACCCGCTTTCTCTCGGACAGTACCGCAGTGTCTCACACCGTCCTCCACATGTGACGCAGGAAAACTTCAACCCCTGGACACAAAACACATCCCAAAGAGAAGCCAAACTGGAAGAGAATCAACTTGTTTGGCTTGAGATCAGAGAAACGTACACTTACAATAAAAACAAAAGAGTCCGTGGAGAGAAAGACATGCCTTCAGCGCTAAATCTGCCAACCTGATCTCACCCAAAAGTGTAGCAATTTAATGCAAATTCATATGATGCAATTCGTATGAAAATGTACAATTTGTATGAAAAAAGTCCATCATTAAAGCTACGAATTTGCAACAAATCGATTATGCATTATAAACTAATATACAGTTGCGTGTCCACAATAATACACAATAATAAAAAACTCAGAAGTGACAGCAGTGATCAATCAAAACAAAATTGTTGCCGGAATAATTCAAATAAGGAACGCTTTCTGAATTCCAGTTAAGCTGCTGAATTTGATTTGAATTTCAATTTGACAACAAACGGGAACTAGATCTAAAATTTGTATTTAAATTTAGGGAAGTCTAAATTAATTGGAATGCAAAGAAATTCACATAACTACAATAGGTGTCATTTTAAAGATGGAAAAAGTAATTGTAATTTTTGAATGTTGGCTTGGAAAAAAAGTTTTTTAAAAGTAAAATAAAATAAACTTAAAAAATAATACAGTTCAGGTAAAACAAAATGTGTGTTATAACCAATTCAATTCAAATTCACACTTTTTAAAATATCGATGAGCCATAAAAACGGCTTTGCTTGCTCGAGAGTCCCTAAAGGGACATAGTGATGGAAAAAATATGAGATGGGCTGAAAAATATATTTTAATATGATAAATACAGTCAGACGACAAATACAGTCAGTCATTAATACAGTCAGACGACAAATACAGTCAGACATTAATACAGTCAGACGACAAATACAGTCAGACATGAATACAGTCAGAAAACAAATACAGTCAGACATGAATACAGTCAGAAGACAAATACAGTCAGACATGAATACAGTCAGAAAACAAATACAGTCAGACGACAAATACAGTCAGACATGAATACAGTCAGAAAACAAATACAGTCAGACGACAAATACAGTCAGACATGAATACAGTCAGAAAACAAATACAGTCAGACATGAATACAGTCACACGACAAATACAGTCAGACATGATTAGTCAGACGACAAATAAAGTCCGACGACGAATACAGTCAGAAGACGAATACAATCAGACGATGAATACAGTCAGACGACGAATACAATCAGACGATGAATACAGTCAGAAGACGAATAAAATCAGACGATGAATACAGTCAGAAGACGAATACAATCAGACGAAGAATACAGTCAGACGATGAATACAGTCAGATGATGAATACAGTCAGACGATGAATACAGTCAGATGATGAATACAGTCAGACGATGAATACAGTCAGACGATGAATACAATCAGACGATGAATACAGTCAGACGATGAATACAATCAGAAGACGAATACAATCAGACGATGAATACAGTCAGAAGACGAATACAGTCAGACGATGAATACAGTCAGACGATGAATACAATCAGACGATGAATACAGTCAGACGATGAATACAGTCAGACGATGAATACAGTCAGACGATGAATACAATCAGACGATGAATACAGTCAGAAGACGAATACAATCAGACGATGAATACAGTCAGAAGACGAATACAGTCAGACGATGAATACAGTCAGACGATGAATACAATCAGACGATGAATACAGTCAGACGATGAATACAGTCAGAAGACGAATACAATCAGACGATGAATACAGTCAGAAGACGAATACAATCAGACGATGAATACAGTCAGAAGACGAATACAATCAGACGATGAATACAATCAGACGATGAATACAGTCAGGCGAAGAATACAGTCAGATGATGAATACAGTCAGAAGACGAATACAATCAGACGATGAATACAGTCAGACGATGAATACAGTCAGACAATGAATACAATCAGACGATGAATACAGTCAGACGATAAATACAGTCAGACGATGAATACAATCAGACGATGAATACAGTCAGACGATGAATACAGTCAGAAGACGAATACAATCAGACGATGAATACAGTCAGACGATAAATACAGTCAGACGATGAATACAATCAGACGATGAATACAGTCAGACGATGAATACAGTCAGACGATGAATACAGTCAGACGATGAATACAATCAGACGATGAATACAGTCAGAAGACGAATACAATCAGACGATGAATACAGTCAGAAGACGAATACAATCAGACGATGAATACAGTCAGACGATGAATACAGTCAGACGATGAATTCAATCAGACGATGAATACAGTCAGATGATGAATACAGTCAGAAGACGAATACAATCAGACGATGAATACAATCAGACGATGAATACAGTCAGAAGACGAATACAATCAGACGATGAATACAGTCAGACGATGAATACAGTCAGACGATGAATACAATCAGACAATGAATACAGTCAGAAGATGAATACAGTCAGAAGATGAATACAGTCCGACGATGAATACAATCAGACGATGAATACAGTCAGAAGACGAATACAATCAGACGATGAATACAGTCAGACGATGAATACAGTCAGACGATGAATACAGTCAGACGATGAATACAATCAGACGATGAATACAGTCAGACGATGAATACAGTCAGACGATGAATACAATCAGACGATGAATACAGTCAGATGATGAATACAGTCAGAAGACGAATACAATCAGACGATGAATACAGTCAGACGATGAATACAGTCAGACGATGAATACAATCAGACGATGAATACAGTCAGATGATGAATACAGTCAGAAGACGAATACAATCAGACGATGAATACAGTCAGACGATGAATACAATCAGACGAAGAATACAGTCAGACGATGAATACAGTCAGATGATGAATACAGTCAGACGATGAATACAGTCAGATGATGAATACAGTCAGACGATGAATACAGTCAGACGATGAATACAATCAGACGATGAATACAGTCAGACGATGAATACAATCAGACGATGAATACAGTCAGAAGACGAATACAATCAGACGATGAATACAGTCAGAAGACGAATACAGTCAGACGATGAATACAGTCAGACGATGAATACAATCAGACGATGAATACAGTCAGACGATGAATACAGTCAGACGATGAATACAGTCAGACGATGAATACAATCAGACGATGAATACAGTCAGAAGACGAATACAATCAGACGATGAATACAGTCAGAAGACGAATACAGTCAGACGATGAATACAGTCAGACGATGAATACAATCAGACGATGAATACAGTCAGACGATGAATACAGTCAGAAGACGAATACAATCAGACGATGAATACAGTCAGAAGACGAATACAATCAGACGATGAATACAGTCAGAAGACGAATACAATCAGACGATGAATACAATCAGACGATGAATACAGTCAGGCGAAGAATACAGTCAGATGATGAATACAGTCAGAAGACGAATACAATCAGACGATGAATACAGTCAGACGATGAATACAGTCAGACAATGAATACAATCAGACGATGAATACAGTCAGACGATAAATACAGTCAGACGATGAATACAATCAGACGATGAATACAGTCAGACGATGAATACAGTCAGAAGATGAATACAATCAGACGATGAATACAGTCAGACGATAAATACAGTCAGACGATGAATACAATCAGACGATGAATACAGTCAGACGATGAATACAGTCAGACGATGAATACAGTCAGGCGATGAATACAATCAGACGATGAATACAGTCAGAAGACGAATACAATCAGACGATGAATACAGTCAGAAGACGAATACAATCAGACGATGAATACAGTCAGACGATGAATACAGTCAGACGATGAATACAATCAGACGATGAATACAGTCAGATGATGAATACAGTCAGAAGACGAATACAATCAGACGATGAATACAATCAGACGATGAATACAGTCAGAAGACGAATACAATCAGACGATGAATACAGTCAGACGATGAATACAGTCAGACGATGAATACAATCAGACAATGAATACAGTCAGAAGATGAATACAGTCAGAAGATGAATACAGTCCGACGATGAATACAATCAGACGATGAATACAGTCAGAAGACGAATACAATCAGACGATGAATACAGTCAGACGATGAATACAGTCAGACGATGAATACAGTCAGACGATGAATACAATCAGACGATGAATACAGTCAGACGATGAATACAGTCAGACGATGAATACAATCAGACGATGAATACAGTCAGATGATGAATACAGTCAGAAGACGAATACAATCAGACGATGAATACAGTCAGACGATGAATACAGTCAGACGATGAATACAATCAGACGATGAATACAGTCAGAAGATGAATACAGTCAGATGATGAATACAGTCAGAAGATGAATACAGTCAGACGATGAATACAGTCAGATGACGAATACAATCAGACGATGAATACAGTCCGACGACGAATACAGTCACACGATGAATACAGTCAGAAGATGAATACAGTCAGAAGATGAATACAGTCAGACGATGAATACAATCAGACGATGAATACAGTCAAACGACGAATACAGTCAGAAGACGAATACAGTCAGACGACGAATACAGTCAGAAGACGAATACAGTCAGAAGACGAATACAGTCAGACGATGAATACAGTCAGAAGACGAATACAATCAGATGATAAATACAGTCAGACGACGAATACAGTCAGAAGGTAAATACAATCAGACGATGAATACAGTCAGACTATAAATACAGTCAGACGATGAATACAATCAGACGATGAATACAGTCAGACGATGAATACAGTCAGAAGATGAATACAGTCAGACGACGAATACAGTCAGACGTCGAATACAGTCAGACGTCGAATACAGTCAGAAGACGAATACAGTCAGACGTCGAATACAGTCAGACGTCGAATACAGTCAGACTATAAATACAGTCAGACGATGAATACAATCAGACGATGAATACAGTCAGACGATGAATACAGTCAGAAGATGAATACAGTCAGACGACGAATACAGTCAGACGTCGAATACAGTCAGACGTCGAATACAGTCAGAAGACGAATACAGTCAGACGTCGAATACAGTCAGACGTTGAATACAGTCAGACGACGAATACGGTCAGACGATGAATACAGTCAGACGATGAATACAGTCAGATGATGAATACAGTCAGAAGATGAATACAGTCAGACGACGAATACAGTCAGACGTCGAATACAGTCAGAAGATGAATACAGTCAGACGACGAATACAGTCAGACGTCGAATACAGTCAGACGTCGAATACAGTCAGACGACGAATACGGTCAGACGATGAATACAGTCAGACGATGAATACAGTCAGACGTCGAATACAGTCAGACGATGAATACAGTCAGACGATGAATACAGTCAGACGACGAATACAGTCAGACGACGAATACAGTCAGACGACGAATACAGTCAGACGATGAATACAGTCAGACGATGAATACAGTCAGATGATGAATACAGTCAGACGACGAATACAGTCAGACGACGAATACAGTCAGACGATGAATACAGTCAGACGATGAATACAGTCAGATGACGAATACAGTCAGACGACGAATACAGTCAGACGATGAATACAGTCAGACGATGAATACAGTCAGACGATGAATACAGTCAGATGACGAATACAGTCAGACGACGAATACAGTCAGACAATGAATACAATCAGAAGATGAATACAGTCAGACAATGAATACAGTCAGACAACGAATAGAGTCAGACGACGAATACAGTCAGACGATAAATACAGTCAGACAACGAATACAGTCAGACAATGAATACAGTCAGACGATGAATACAGTCAGACGACGAATACAGTCAGACGATGAATACAGTCAGACGATGAATACAGTCAGAAGATGAATACAGTCAGACAATGAATACAGTCAGAAGATGAATACAGTCAGAAGATGAATACAGTCAGACAATGAATACAGTCAGACGTCGAATACAGTCAGACGACGAATACAGTCAGACGACGGATACAGTCAGACGACGGATACAGTCAGAAGACGAATACAGTCAGACGATGGATACAGTCAGACGACGAATACAGTCAGACGATTCAATTCAATTCAATTCAAATTTATTTGTATAGCGCTTTTCACAATACACATTGTTTCAAAGCAGCTTCACAGAAAGTGCATTTCATAAATGTACATTGAAAAATGTTAGAAAAGAGAATGTTAAAGAAAAAATGTTAGGATAAGTTAATCAATCATGTATTATTTTAGGCCATAACAACGCTGGCGTTGAGTCGTCTCTTCACAGGCGTCGAGTCGTCTCATCACAGGTGTCGGGGCATCTGAAGTCTCCATCAGAGGCTGGATACAAACTGGAGCTGACAAACTAGTTACCTCGGGACTAGTGTCCCGAGATAACAACAGAAAAGCAGATGGGAAATAATTAGCATAGCTGCTGTTCAGAATATTAATGCTGTTGGTGCGATTTAACTGTAGTATAAAACTTAATTATAATGTGAATGCTTGGCTAAAGAGATGCGTCTTTAATCTAGTTTTAAACTGGGACAGCGTGTCTGAACCTCGAACAATATCCGGAAGACTATTCCAGAGTTTAGGAGCTAAATGTGAAAAAGCCCTCCCTCCTTTAGTGGACTTAGATATCCTAGGAATGACCAGAAGCCTCGAGTTTAGTGATCTTAAAGAGCGCGATGGATTGTAGGGCAATAAAAGATCAGTTAAATACACTGGAGCTAACCCATTTAGGGCTTTATAGGTCAGTAGCAATACTTTGTAATTGATACGGAACTTAATAGGTAACCAGTGTAGAGATGATAAAATTGGTGTTATATGATCATATTTTCTTGACCTAGTAAGCACTCTAGCAGCTGCGTTTTGGACTATGAATACAGTCAGACGTCGAATACAGTCAGACGACGAATACGGTCAGACGCTGAATACAGTCAGACGATGAATACAGTCAGACAATGAATACAGTCAGACGTCGAATACAGTCAGACGACGAATACGGTCAGACGCTGAATACGGTCAGACGCTGAATACAGTCAGACAACAAATACAGTCAGACGATGAATACAGTCAGACGATGAATACAGTCAGACAATGAATACAGTCAGACGTCGAATACAGTCAGACAACGAATACGGTCAGACGCTGAATACGGTCAGACGCTGAATACAGTCAGAAGACGAATACAGTCAGACGATGAATACAGTCAGACGATGAATACAGTCAGACGATGAATACAATCAGACAATGAATACAGTCAGAAGATGAATACAGTCAGAAGATGAATACAGTCCGACGACGAATACAGTCAGACGATGAATACAGTCAGACGACGAATACAGTCAGAAGATGAATACAGTCAGACAATGAATACAATCAGATGATGAATACAGTCAGACAATGAATACAGTCAGAAGATGAATACAGTCAGACAATGAATACAGTCAGAAGATGAATACAGTCAGACAATGAATACAGTCAGAAGACGAATACAGTCAGACGATGAATACAGTCACTTGTGCGGTAATGCAACGTTGTTTTTCTAACCACCACAACTGGAAAAAGAGCAGAAGAAGAGACAATCTACGCACCAACCCAAAACAAGAGTTCAGATGCGCACAAGAGCTTGCTAGTAGCTAGTCTCTAGTAAAATACATATTCAGTTATCCAAAAGCAATACACTGAGCTCAATATTTTGGCCTTTCATCGCAGAGCTTTAGAAACACAGAGTGTCTCGTGCAGTCCAGGGCCAGTCAGTGACAAACAGGCGTGTCTTGTGTAGCAGCAGGAGAAACGTTATCCTGAAGCCTTCGGGATGTTTAATAACACTGCCTTTCCAATTTTAGGCCAACTCCAAGGTAATAAAATCTGTCCAAGGGGACCAAAAACCACAAACCAAATACCTGCATGCCCTGAGGGTACGAAATGATGACAAAATAGATACAATTTCCTGGTGTACCAATAAACACTCAAGTACAATTGGAAAAGTGCTCAGGAAAGAAAGGAGATCTGATATATAACGGAAACTGGGTTTAGCTCCCAAACGAGTCCCTGCTCAAACACACGCTGATAATGCCACCGATTTGCTCAGCGGCCCAAAAGATTATGAACACACAAACACCCGGACCGCAGTCCCAGACAAGAACCAGACTGCAGAAAACACAGAGAAACACAGATTTAAAAGACTTTGGTTTGAAGGTGCATAGGCCTTCTGGGATTAATATCAATTTAAATCAGTTTTTAGTTGATATATTTCATATATTAATATTAATAATGAAAATAATAACTAGTGTTTCCCAAACTGGAGTTTGTAAGCTATTCGTTTGGGATACGTACACCCAGGCTGTAGGGGTCTCCCCAGACCCCACACAATTAAAATAGGATTTTTGTAACATCATAATGGCATTTTTTTCAAACAAATGTAATATTACTCACTTTATTAATGTTTTTACTCTACATTTGTGCAGAGTTTGGGGGTTTTATGGTATTTTTTAAATTTATATAAATACATATGAAAAATATATTTTTAAAATAGGTTTATATGAAAAAACGTTTATGTAAAATTTACCTTAAAAAAGATCCACATTTCTCATTTTCATGTATTAATATAACATGGACAATGTGATATGGTATAATGGAAGATTGCTGCCGTCAACGGGAGAATTAACACTTTATAGTTGTATTTGTTAATGCACTGTGAATTCACATGAACAAACAATGAACATTTTTTACTAACTAACGTTAACAAAGACGAATAAAATATAAAATAAAATATTGCTCATTGTTAGTTCATGTGAGCCAATGCATTTGCAAAAGTGTAAAAAGCCAAAAAAAAGGTTTTTTTTATGGTTTATAGAATTCATGAACCGAGAGAACGTTTGGATCTATAAGTATAAATTCGATATATTTAATCATTTTAATAAATATTAATAGTAATATTAATAATTTCACAAATTGGGGTTCGTAAGCTAAAAATTAAATAAATCATAAAAATGTAAAAAACACATTTTAAAAATAAAACAAACCAAAATAATCAATCAACACACTTACTAAAAAATATGATTAAATGATTGAATATGAACTTAAAATCCTTGAAGGCAGTATTTAGGGTCAAAAGGGGTTTGGCAGAAAGTGTCCAGAGCAAAATGAAAAGTGAATATGCGTGAGCGGACAGACCTCATCAGAGACCTAACATCAACACTGGTGCAGGATTTACAATGCATGGACGCTGACAGATGTATTTCTGGCAGGAAAAACAGACATTTAATTGGAACAAAATATGCATTTTCTTGGCTAGACCTGCAGGAGCTTCAAATCGGTGATTAAAAGCATTTTCCAGGGTTTCTGCACTTCACACTGTGACTCACATCCCTCTCTGACCAAGTCGGTTTCCAAGAACTTGCAGCCAAGACGCTCTAATTGCATTTTTCTGCTGGGTCACATGACTCTCTCTCTCTCTGTAGCAATCATTGGGCGCATGTCAAAATGTCCAGGCTGAAGCGTAATTTCGCAGCTCCCCGTGACCCTGTGACCTCTCCTGCCTGTCAGGCGGATCTGAGACGGGAGTTTTGGGAGTCGGGATAATCAGCTTTGTTCCTCGCTCAACTGCAGCTTTAATAAGCCTATTGATTTCTGGAGCCATCGATCCGCCCGTCAATCCGACGGCGCTTCGGCCAGGACGTGACTGATAACAGGGATTTCCTTTGTCTGAAAATCACTAGCTGTTATTAAGCACTGGAACAGTAACACAACTACAGTACACGATGGGTGTGTGACATACATATGTGTGTGATCAAGGGCCGTTACGTCCGGTCAGCAGATTTGTTGAGGATTGAACAATTGCCTGTGCAATAATGAAGAGGCCAAAGAGCAAAGAGACTGAAATATTGTATTGAATAAACCCCTACGGCTTCTGCTCTGGGATTCATATGCATCATTTCCTTTACCGCTGTAGCTACAGTCAATATTCTGTTGATTCGTGTATAAATAATACACAATAAAAGCACAGAAAATTGTATGATTCAACTTCAAATACCACTTTGAAAAGATCTAAATGCATTTGATTCGAGACTCATGACAATTAAAGGGATAGTTCACCCAAAAATGAAAATTAGCCCATGATTTACTCCCCCTCAAGTCATCCGAGGTGTGTATGACATTCTTCTTTCAGACGAATAAAATCGGAGTTATATTAAAAATTTTCTGGCTAATCCAAGCTTTATAATAGCAGTAATAGTTGCTCTGGTATTGAAGTCCATAAAACATGCATCTGTTCATCAAATAACTGCTCCACGCGGCTCTGGGGTGTTAATAAAGGCCTTCTAAAGCGAATCGATGCGTTTGTGTAAGAAAAATATCCATATTTAAAAATGTATTTCATTTTTTTCTATGGCTCTTTATCAGCCGTCACAGCGCCATCACTTCCGGCGAATAAGGTCAAAATACATTCAAAATACCGGCGCGATCATAGATATAGATATAGACATAGATTCCTCATTAGTGCCTGCGTGGATCGGTCGAATGACGCATCTACGTATATATATCTTTGATCGCGCCAGTATTTTGACCTTATTCGCCGGAAGTTATGGCGCTGGGAAAACTAGATGACATTCGTCTGATAAGAGGTAAAAAATAACATATATACTGTTGGGTTTCTCGCAGAAACTGATCGTTTCGTGTTTTAAGACATCAATGTGTCGCCACGAGCCGCATGGTTTAATAAAGATTTGTATGTCTGTGTGTTTTTACTCTCATTGCTCTCATACTCTAAAATATCCCCATTGACATGCATTATACGACTGGCACACTGCAAGTTAAAAATCATCGTACTGAAGAAACAAACACACCTACATCTTGGATGCCCTGGGGGTGAGCAGATAAACATAAACATTTTGTTTTTGGGTGAACTATCCCTTTAATGAAGGGTATTTTCCAAAACAACTTCATAAAAAGTCACTAGCAAACACACCAAACTGTGGAAATGGTTTTAAATATAAAGATGAAACTTAATATTTTGATGTGAAACATATTGGGCCCTATCATACACCCGGCGCCATGCGGTGCTGGGCGCGACGCAAGTGTTTTCTGCTAGTTTCAGTCCGACGCAGTTCTTATTTTCATGTCAAGCGTCACGATGTTTAAATAGCAAATGCACTGGTGCATCTGTTCACCCATGGGCATCCGGTCTGAACACCAGGTGTGTTCAGGAGCATTGTTGTTGTGTTGCTATTTTGAGGAACTGAAAACGACTGCGCCATTGACCAACACAAACCTGCTCTAAAGTCAATAGCGCAGTATTTTTTTGTGTTATTTAAAGGGTGTGTTAGTTATATGAGCCTATACGACAATTCACCATGACGTCACAACAATAATAACGTTTTTCCGGGTGGCAAAAGCCAAAGCATTCCTATGGCAACGATAGTAAATTGCTTGGAAGGGAGACCCACCGTCGGCACTCGGCAGTAGCTTAATCTACATTTCAACAGGTAAGTTGATTCAAAAACAGACGTGGTGGAAATTCAGACATAGTTAACATGATCATTGAGGGACTGATTAACTAATTCAGGAGATAGCAATACATGAAATGCCTAACCTTGGTCTAGTAGATGTAGCGCTAGTCTACTACCATCATTTTTAAATGGCCTACATGACACTAGAAGTTCTGTCTCTTCCTTGTATAATACTTTTACTTCAGGCAGTGACTGGCAATGAGTTTGATCTTCAAAAGAGACCTTAAGTTTACTAATATTAGTCTCGAATTTCCCCAGCTGAAGATAATTATAACTCCAAAAACGCAAGATTATTTTTTATAAATAGGCGCTCTCTTTATAAATAAACCACAGATTTGAGCTTTAAACAACTACATTCTCACCTGAAAAAGTCTTAAAACTACATTTGGGTTTCTCATCACGTCACTTTACCATGTGACAGCAGTGAGCAGGCTCCTGATTGGTTAACGCGGCACGAATTGACGCCAAAGTAAAAAAAATTCAACTCGGGCGTCAGACGCGAATTCGCTTCAAACGCGTGAATGCACGAAAAGCACCATTCACACGTAACGCGCGTATCGCGCAAGGCGCTCAATTCGCGTCAAATTCGCACAAACTGTATGCGCGAATGAGGCGGAATCGCGTCCAGCGCGCCGCAGTACCACCAGACACGCGTCAACGCGCCTTTCCATTGACTTAACATTGAAATCACTGGCATTTGGTGTGTGAACGCAGCATTAGTGTTCACATAACCACGAAAAAGCATTAAAATGTTCTTAAAACATATTTTTGTTAGCTGGGTTACAACAATGACCTCACTTCCCGCCATCAGTTTCATCGACGCGTTTCATGTGAACAGTTTGGTATATAATAAAATCTCTAATAATATTTAATCTGTACAGCTTTAAAATCCTCTGTACCAAATTCCATGAAAATCGGACTTAATTTGTAGGACGTGTTTAAAAAAACTATGTTTTTAACCAAATTTGAAATGCCAGAAAATCCTGTCGGATAGAAACTGAATCTGCCAGGTGCAATGAACTCTGCATGGAAAACTATCTCTGTGCTCTCAATTTGATTAAAAAGTTATACACTAAAACTTTTTTTTACTGTTTGCTGACATCTCATGCACTTTCTGCCTCGAGGGCAGACCAAAACAAATAGCGAGATTATGAACTATTCAAACACAAAGCAGATTTGGATGAATTCTGAGCGTAGTTGCATAACCGTCTCGATCACTCTGATGTGATAAGTAGTTTCGCACAGCAGACCCAAAAAGGAGTCATGTGTTTCATAACAGCCTCTGACAGCGAGAGTGAAAGCGCTCGGACGGGACAGCGGGTCAAACGCATTAGAGAATCAGGGCGGAAGAGTCCGGGTGGGAAGAGCTTCCTGTCATTCTGCAAAAAAATGATGTTCTTGTTTTCCAGTGCAAATATCTAAACGTTCTTAAATCAAGAAACATTTACTTGTGAAGCAAAATGACTAAAGATGTGAAGTCGTGTTTTCTGAAATATGTATCAAAATGAAGCTTAACACAAGAACATATCTGCCATCGGAACCAACATTTTTGGGAAGCCCCTCCAAATCACTGAGTTCAGGTGTTCAGTCACTTCATGGCCACAGGTGAATAAATCCAGCACTAGGCCTGCAGACGCTTCTACACACATTAGTGAGAGAATGGGCCGCTCTCAGGAGCTCAGAGAACTCAAGCGTGGGGCCGTGATCGGTGTGATAGTCCATTCGGGACATTTCCTCACTACTAAATATTCCATGCTCGACTGTTAGTGGTGTTATAACAAAGTGGAAGCGATTGGGAACAACAGCAACTCATCCATGAAGTGAAATCACAGAGCGGGGTCAGCGCATGCTGAGGGTCACAGAAGTCGCCAACTTTCTGCAGAGTCAAGAGCTCCAGACCTCCAAACTCCTGTGGCCTTCAGATGAGCTCAAGAACAGTGTGTGGAGCTTCAGGGAATGGGTTTCCATGGCCGAGCCGCTCATCCAAGCCTTACATCACCAAGTGCAAAGCAAAGCGTGGGATGCAGTGGGGTAAAGCGTGCCGCCACTGGACTCTAGAGCAGTGGAGACATGTTCTCTGGAGTGACCAATCACGCTTCTCTGTCTGGCAATCCCATGGACGAGTCTGGGTTTGGCGGTTGTCAGGAGAACAGGACTTGCCTGACTGCATTGTGCCGAGTGTAAAGTTTGGTGGAGGGGGGATTATGGGGTGAGGTTGTTTTTCAGGGGTTGGGCTAAGCCCCTTAGTTCCAGTGAAAGGAACTCTTAATGCTTCACCAAGACATTTTGGACAATTTCATGCTCCCAACTTTGTGGGAACAGTTTGGGGACGGCCCCTTCCTGTCCCAGCATGACTGACCAGTGACCAAAGCGTCGCTCCATAAAGACATGAGGAGCGAGTTTGGTGTGGAGGAACTTGACAGTCCTGACCTCAACCCGAAAGAACAGCTTTGGGATGAATTAGAGCGGAGACTGAGAGCCAGACCTTCTCGTCCAACATCAGTGCCTGACCTCACAAATGCGCTTCTAGAAAAATTCCCATAAACACACTCCTAAACCTTGTGTAAAGCCTTCCCAGAGTTGAAGCTGTTAGAGATGCAAAGGGTGGGCAAACTCCATATTAAACCCTACGGATTAAGAATGGGATGTCATTAAAGTTCATGTGCGTGTAAAGGCAGGCGTCCCAAAACTTTTGGCAATATAGTGTGTTTGTTGTCTATATTGTATAAAGTGCTACATAAATAAAGGTGACACAAAGATCTCGATTCTCAATGCAATAATATTTCAGTCTTGTGTATAAAACACATGGTTATGGTCAGGTTAATGGCTTTAGTTTTCTGCTGCTCATGTGTGTTTATGTGTGAAGCGAGTCATTATATTAGGGTCTGAATGAGGTCTTTGCCGTGTGTGACGGGGGGCTGCAGGTCAGACGTGTTTCAGTCTGGTGGGTCACTGTCCGTCTGTCCGTCTGTATACACTAGGCTCATTGTTAAACCTGCCAGCTCACCAGTTTGTGAACAGCAGTGGGAGTCGAGGAAGGGTTCAGCGCTGCCAACGGAGAATCGATGACAACCGACACGCTCCATTTCTCATGCAAACTCATCTCATCCTTCAACTCTTGGTGTCTTAATATTTAATACTTTTACTTCAGACCTTTGAAATTCTGATCCCAATGTCTTTTTTGTATGTTATCTGACATTATTTGAACATATTTAGGTCTAAATTTAAGATTTATGATTTTTTTGTGTTATAAAATTACTTTTAATATTACAAATTAATATTATTCGTTTTAACAAACTAAAAAACTTGCGATGCACATTTGTCAGTCATGCATAAAAGAAACAAGGGCGATTTTTGTAATAATAAAAATAAACTGAATGTGTTTTAAATACACAATAACCAGGTTTATATATTTAGCATCATACATTTTAACTAATTAAATATTGTTTGGTCCACGGCTAGTCATATTTTAAACGTGTTCATAGTGTTTAACTGAAAAAATGTAACTGATGAAAATGGAAAATGAACAGATGCTGATTCTAAGCAATTTGAATAAATGCATTTTGGAAATATGTTTTTTTTTTTTATCAAATCAAATATAGGCAAATAGTTAATAATAAACTATGCCATGATTGAATATTTTGTATTGTTTTTAGTGCAGAAATCTGACATCTTTCATTCATGTATGACTGAAAAATATGCATCACATTAAGTTTATTAGTTAGTTTATGTTAAAACTGTGTAATCCAAATGGATGAGAATTTTATTTTCAAATCTATTACATACATTTTAAATTTAGGCCTAAATATATTTTTTATATTTTCCAAGAAGGTGAACATGTATTTCATATAAACCTGCCCCTAAATGGCACATCAAAACTGAACGAACAGTGATTGTTTTTGTTTTCATTCTTTTTTTTAATCAACACTTGAATGTGGGTAAGTTTCATAAAAAAAAAACGTAATTTTGAACAAAAAAGCTCAGAAAATCATGTTTCTGTCAAAGACAACATCCAGATCGGATTCAGAGCGATGATCAAACACAGATGGAGTAGATGTCCATCAACACCCCAAAGCTTCACAGTCCTGTAGATCGTCCTGGGTGGACATTACATTCAGTAACATTAGGCAGGTTTGATTTATATGACGTTTGATGATTGCGTTATTTCACAAGTGCATCAGCAATGCTTCTATTGCTCGTTTCTGCTTCTTCTTTCCCTGTGTTTTGATCAGGAGATTCTGTACTCTTTCAGAAGATGTGTAATAGCACCCCCTACCGTATAACAGTGAAAACATGGATTGCCATCAATGGCAGGGAAAGAGTAAAGTACATTAGAAGTAAATTACCTTGTACACCACCAGTGGACGACACTAAAATTCACATAAAACTGTACTTTCGAACAATGTAAGTTTATAAGACAGTTTGAAAAAAGAATTGAAAAGGCTACTCAATCAGAAGAGTAAACAACTACAAGCCAAGCTTACTTTATTAACTCTTTCCTCGTCTTCCGGCTTTCCGTGTTTTCGCTGTTATACGCTAGGGGGCGCTATTACACATCTTCTGAAAGAGTACAGATGGCCCTATCATAGGTCCACGTTGTCATATCAAATGCACTTGTGTCCATCTGTTCACCCATGGGCGTGCTGCTCTGAAAACCAGGCGTGTTCAGGCGCATTGTTGGTGTGTTGCTATTTTGAGGAAGTGAAAACGACTGCGCCATTGACCAACAAAAACCTGCTCTAAAGTCAATAGCACAGTATTTTTTGTGCTGTTTAAAGGGTGTGTTAGTAATATGAGCCTATAGGCGGTGCACAACACACGTACACTCTGATTATTACACACACAGGGACGAGCAGCACACACCAGTGATGCGCGGGTTGATCCAAAATGAGCGGGTGCCTGCGGTCACCCGCGGTTACCCGCGGTAACGAGTCATCCAAAATAATTTTTAATGATATTCGGGTCGCGGTCGGTCGGGTCATCCTTATTTTCCTTTTGAATGTTGAGCGTTATTAACTTTTTAATAAATACTGACGCGGGACAAAATGCCCGCTTTCCCAACACGTTGAACTGAGCAATGCCATTGTGCCATTTTAATAGGTTACTTTTAAACGCATATAGCTCAGAAAAGTCAGTTTTATGTATTTTCTGAGAGGGGGCGGGATTTTTGTTGTCAGGGGAGAGACGCACACATCGATTAGACTGGATGAACACATGCAGCATCTTAATTGTTAAGAAAATGAAACAAGATAAATGAATAAATCAATCCATTAGGAGCGCAAACTGTTCTTTTTCTGAATGCTGTATGATATAGTCTAGTGTTATGTAATAAACATGTAATTTAGTTGAAGCTTCTATTCAAAAGCAACTACATCACTCAGCTGGCATAAGAAAGTGAAACTAGCTCTTAAGGGCTTTCTCGCAGTTGACCTGCTGATGACCTTCAAGCCG
This sequence comes from Gobio gobio, assembly GCF_949357685.1. Classification (NCBI taxonomy): domain Eukaryota; kingdom Metazoa; phylum Chordata; class Actinopteri; order Cypriniformes; family Gobionidae; genus Gobio; species Gobio gobio. The sequence continues at coordinate 46,706,029 of NC_137111.1, forward strand.
GGTCGAAACATAAACATCGCGTTCATCAATAGTATGCATCTAGACAGCTGAAATGGAAAATGATGGGCCGCCTCAACTGCCTGCTCTCGCCGCTGCACCTCTGAGCGCACCACGTCAGGCCTGAAACATTTTCTCAATGGCCCAATGAGCTACGATGAGCATTTATTACTTTAAAAAAATGCGGGTCAGGAAGCGGGTCGGGTACAATATTTTCTTCTTTTTTTTTTGCGGTCCGAGTTGCGGGCGGATTAGTTGAAAACGTCGGTCGGGTGCGGGTTGTTTATACATTGACCCGCGCATCACTGGCACACACACATTTTTAAATATTAAATGTAAAAGGATTCCTCTCTGGAGAAGCGCTCAGTCTTTCCGCTCACATGTAAATAGAGAATCCGCCATGGCGCGAGTGCAATTGGCTTTTAAAGGGAATGGGAGATGAGACTCTGATTGGTTTTATTTGCACGTTACGCCCCCAAAACACACCCATGACTCATTAAGAGACGAGGGACAACCCTTTTGGACCATGCGCCGGGCGTGCCAACCGCAAAAATGGAGTGTACCTGTGCCAAGTATCCTGATCAAAAACACAGGAAAAGAAGAAGCAGAAACAAGTGATAGAAGTTTTGCTTTGAAAAAAAGAAATTCTCATCTTTTTTTTCAAAATAATGTTTTTTTTTCGAAACTTACCCACATTCAAGTGTTGATAAAAAAAGAATGCATGAAGCTAAAATACTTTTTTTTGTTTCTTTTGAAATATTGCATGTTCAGATATTCATATTACAACAAAATATTCTGGGGGCCATGACACTTTTGTGAAAATTATCAAAAAAGCTGGTGGGGAAAGAGTTAAATATACTTTTAAGTATATCCCGATCAAAAGATAGAGTACAAGTATAGGTCATAAGTATAAGTCAAGTACTTGATACTGCAATACTTAAGTGCAATTTTAAGTGCATTTCTGAGAAGTAGACAAAGACTTATTTTTAGTGCAAATGAAGATCACAAACAGAAGACTTGAATGAACTGCTTTTGTGTAAGGGCGTAAGAGAGGCCTGTTTTGTGAAACGCAGTTATGTAACTGTACTGCTTACTTGGCACACGCATCTGTTGTTGTTTCGGGGAAAAAATAACTCATTGAATACATGATGCAATTAGTGCAGAGAATCTCAAAGGCTCCGCCTCCGTCCTCCAATCACAACATGACAGAAACCTGTCGAGAAACAAAACAAATAACTCTTCTTAATGACCATTCCCACTCTTACTGTGTACAAATCATTGGTGCATGTATTTCAGAACTGAAAACATTATACTCTTTAATCAAAATGCAAATAACCTCCATTATATTCGGTTTTCCAGAAGTTTCATGATGAGTCAACTTTATATTTCTTTCATGTTAGGGGTTGTACATTTTCTAAACCACCTAAAAAGGTCTTATTTGAGCAAAAACGCCACACGGGAATGTGAAGTGACTGGCAAATAGGGAAGGTCTCTGGAGTAACGCATTACTGAAGGTGAATGTGCTAGGCTCGACTAGCATTGAGACAGTATTAATAGTGACAGGTGTGGGAACGTCTGGGACTTTCACAATAACCCACACAATCGACTTTTATTGCCTGGGCTTACAGGGGCTTCACGGCGCCCGGCCTATCAGACTAAGCAGCTTAACAGCAACAGCCTTCTGAGAGCGAGGGCACGCTTCACCTCCACATCCATCAATCAATCGCTGGTTACAGGCCTTCAGAAAGCTAAATAAACAACTCGCCGACCAGAAACTGGACTGTGTCATGAATCTATAAGGGTCGGGGCCGTGAGGGGAATGAAACGGCTGATATACAGAATAAAGGGTGGATTCAGTACCAGGTCAACCATGTTATTTTACAGTTTATGCTCATTTACAAAACTGACTTTGTGCCATCTCAAACATATCTGACATCCTGCTCTCTAGTTATTGCTATCAGCCCTTTAAAAAATAATCGAAATCGGCTCACTGTAAATGTGCATAGTTACAGAAAGCTACTAAAAACATGCAATGTTTTATTTGTTTACCTGCATGTAAAGTGACCGTTAAGCGATGTCAGTGAATATGCAAATGTGTTGTTAAATTTGTGAAATATTAACTTCAAATCTCAGGAGGACTTAAAGTAAATATTTACAAAAAGGGTTTAGCTGATAAAAGTGTGATTGGACAAGAGATATCATACATATGTTTTTTAAAATATATATATTTTATTATTGTTTATTATAAGTTTTATTATTTATTATAAGTTTTATTTTTAATGTATTATATATATATATATATATATATATATATATATATATATATATATATATATATATATATATATATATATATATATATATATATATATATATATATATAATTAATACGAATGTGAATAATTATAGGAAGCTTTCTTATTCGTGTTCATATTAAAAAATAAATATTGGTTACACTTTCTTTATGGCGACGTAGTTAATATATTATATTGTATATAATATATAATTATATATAATTATAATATATATATTATATATAATATAATTTATTATATATTTTTTTTTATTTTATATATCTGACATGACACTCAGTGGTATCGGCCCTTTAAAAATCAAAATCGTTCGAATATGAATGTGAATGCATTTTTGTTTGTTTTACATTTTAATCAACATTTAATAATTATGGGTTACACTTTGTTTTAAGGTGACGAAGTAACATTGTACTTAATCAAATAAGTACCGAGTACTCATTAACTACATGTACTTACTGTAGGGTTAAGGTTAGGGTCTGATTAAGGGTTACTTGTGCATAATTTACTGTTATTACTATAGTAAGTTCATGTATTAACGTGTAACAACATTACTTTAAAAGTGTTACCTAATTATTAAATATATAATTAATTAAATGATAAAACTGTAACATTAAAATAAAACACTTAAAATGTTGTATTTGTTGAGCTGCATGTAATGTGACCATTAAGTGAACATGCAAATGTGATGTTAAATTATGGAAATATTAGCTTAAAATCTTAGGAGCACTTTAAGAAAATATGTTTTATTTTTAATTTATACATCTTATATGACACTCGGCCATCAAAATAAAACAATATCAGATGAATCATCAATGGAAGCTCTTTGGTTCACTCAGAAAAATGTGCAAAAATTGTATCTTTTGGGTTACAACAGCTGTCTTTGGCCATTTTCCGTTTTGGATTTTTAGAATTTTAAATTTCATTGGATTGGTAAAAAAACTTGGCTTTGGCACTCGCTATGTGAACACACAAAAAAAATCATGGACATGATTCGAAAAGGTTAAAGGTGCAGTAAACAATTTCTGAGAAACTGTTGAAAGTGGATCAGACTGAGCACTAAAACACTAGTGTAGCCAATCAGCAGTGAGGGGTGTGTCCATCATGAGGGGGGAGGGGCCTGTGCTGCAGAGCGTGTTTGTACATTTGGGGGCGGAGCTATCAAGATAGGGCTGTAATCCTTTTGGGTAGGGGCGTGTTTTCGTGAGTTTCTCAGAAATGGCTTACTGTACCTTTAAATGGTTCTGAATTTTTTTCTTACATTTGTATTGTTCGCAGTCAAAAAAATGAGCGTATTGGAAATTAATGGGAAGTGAATTTCGTACTTTGCGCCCAAACAAAATCTGACTAAAAGCTCATTTTTTGAGATGTCAACCTCAAATGTGGAACATAACTTGTTTAGATTCATGGCTTTGATTTTCTCACAGTTTTAGAGTAAAACATGTTTTGGAAAATATGTATTTCATATAAATATGAATATATTTCACTTTTCAAAACTTCTATAACTTTTTGTTTTAAAAACTTGAATCACTTAAGCAATAATCTGCCATGTGTCGTCTTTAAATAGAGACCAAACTTAAGTCATGAGCTCAAAAAAATTCATTTCATTTTCAGGTCCATGCTCAAAAAGTGAATAATGCATACATGTGCAAAAATGTGATTTAGTACCATAAAAACCATCATCAATCTAAAATATAGTACATTAATTTAATTTAAATTAGGGCTGTCAAAAAATTAATCGCGATTAATCGCATCCAAAATAAAAGTTTGTGTTTACATAATATATGTGTGTGTACTCTGTTAATTATTATTTATATATAAATACACACACAAGCATGTATATATTTAAGAAATATTTGCATGTATATACTGTATATACATTTATAGAATCTATAATATATATATATAAATATAAATGTTTTATATATACATTTTTTTTCTTTCTTAAATATACACATACTTGTGTGTGTTTTTATATATAAATAATAATTAACAGAGTACACACACATATATTATGTAAACACAAACTTTTATTTTGGATGCGATTAATCGCGATTAATCTTTTGACAGCCCTAATTTAAATATATTTTATTTTTATTTTTGACCATCACACGAAGAGCACCAGAGGGTTAAAATGACATTATTTACCTGTAGTAGTAATATGTACCCTTAATGTACTCCTATAAGTTCCTAAACTGCACCTTTAAGTGGTATTTAAGGTTCAAAGATGTGCTTTTAAGGGTTCTGTCCTAGTGAGGAGCTGTTGTAAGCCGAAAGTTACAGTTTGTTCTGAGTGTGTTACTGTTCAGATTTGAAAATTACACGATGAAAATAGTGATTTTTGCAGTACCTGAGATCAAAATAGTGCACTCACACCAGTAAACTTTGACCCTAAACGATTGGGTGTGATTGGACGAAAGAAGATGAGAGCAGGACCGGGCGCTGAAATGAAAAGCCCAGAGTGAATTCTTCAGCACTTCAGGTTTGGCACGGCTCGCGGGAGCGGCAGCAGAAACAGTAAAGGGCTGGATTTGAGCGGCTGCCAGCGGAGCGAGCCAACTATTTCTCATTTGGACCTGACCGGCTGATGACCCTCCTGTTGGAGAGATGGAGAGATGGAGAGATGGAAAAACAAAAGCACTGGCACAGGCCCGAGCGAACCATGAGACACAAAAACAACCATGAACAGTTGAAATTGTTAGGATTTAAAAAAGGAGAGTTTACACACTGCAAAAAATGATCTTACTCAGTATTTTTGTCTTGTTTTGCAGTACATCCTAATGTTTATATGGAGTATAAAGAAAAAAATATCTGTCAGGGGGTTAGAAATATAAACCTTATTAAATGGGGAAAATATCTGTTCTTACCCATTGACATCTTTTTTCTTGTTTTAAGCATCCATTTCATTTTGATACATTTTTCAGAAAACAATATTTAATAAGTAAATGTATCTTTAGATATTTGTAGCAAGGATTATTATGTTTACATAAAAGCATAAAAAAAATTTGTTACTAGAAATAAAATAAACATTCAATTAGGGCTGTCAAAAGATTAATCGTGATTAATCGCATCCAAAAAAAAAGTTTGTGTTTACATAATATATGTGTGTGTACTCTGCAGAGGTGGACAGTAACGAAGTACATTTACTTGAGTACTGTACTTAAGTACACTTTTTGAGTATCTGTACTTTACTGAAGTATTATTTTTTAGGGAAACTTTTACTTTAACTTCACTACATTTGGAAGACAAATATCGTACTTTTTACTCCACCACATTTCTATCAAGGTCCTCGAAGTCAAAAGTCGTTTCTGTAGCAGCTTTGCAAGTCAGTGGATTAATTTTTTTCTTCTTTAAAGTTTTTTTTTTTTTTTTTGCGAAATGTAAATGTCTGGGAGAAAGAGAAGCATAGACATATGGATGAATCTGAAAAAGCATGATGAAAGAGCTCAGTTCAGTCTGTTTTGTTGTGCCTCTCAGATGCCAGAGTTCGAGTACTGAACTGAATAGAGCTTTCTTTTGTGTGTTTTTTTCGCACTTAAACAGACCAATACACACAAAATGTCAATTTTCATTTTGGAAAGTATTCACGTAAACAAAGTTGATTATGTCTTGAGTGAACGTAAACAGTTGGGGGAATATCAGATGTGTATCAGTGTGTAGGATTTGTGCATTCAGCCTTAAAGTGACAGCAGCTTTGTAAAAAGCTTTCTAACTTTTAAGTATTTAAATTAGTTCAAGGTGGTCGTATGGAGCATCACTGACTGGCTTAAACCACCATGGCATAGCGTGCATTTATACAACAATGCAACAATAATAAAATAATGCATTGACATAAAAAAGGAAATGTACTTTTGATACTTAAGTACTTTTAAAAGCAAGTACTTCTGTGCTTTTACTTAAGTAAAAATAGTTTTTAACAACTTACACTTGTAACAGAGTAATATTTGACCAGAAGTACTTTTACTTTCACTCGAGTAATGGAGTTGTGTACTTTGTCCACCTCTGGTACTCTGTTAATTATCATTTATATATAAATACACACACATTCATGTATATATTTAATATGTATGTATATACTGTATATACATTTTTATAATCTATAATATATATAAATATAAATGTTTTATACATAAAAATAATATTTTTTAAATAATAATAATAAATAATAATTAAAATAAATAATAATGAGTTTTAAATAATAATTAACAGAGTACACACACATATATTATGTAAACACAAACTTTTATTTTGGATGTGATTAATCGCGATTAATCTTTTGACAGCCCTACATTAAATATAATTAAATATAAAAATATATAACTTTTTTTAAACATTTCTCACTTTGATTTAGTTTAACTTGATGTACTATAATATACGGAAGCCCGTTCCCACCACAGGTGGGTAAAAATATGATTCTTTACATCATAATAATGAGAAACTTTCTAGTAGTTATGATTTAGTATCTCATTTGACTTAATATCAAGATTCAAGATTCAAGATTCAAGAGTTTTATTTGTCACATACACAGTTATATACACAATATACAACTGGCAGTGAAATGTAAACAGGTCCGCTCCATGGACAGTGCATATATCGCATAATAACTAGAAAGTTTCTCATAATAATGACTTAATATGTCATAATAATGAGAAACTTTATCGTAATCATTACTTCTGATATTAACTAAAACTTATGATAACTCAAACAAAAAAAGACAATTAGAACAAAAAAATAAAAAAATGACTAAAACTTTAACTAAAATTAAATTGAAAACAGGCAATTTAAAAATAAAAACTAATTCAAAATATTAACAAAATATATAATAGAACATAATATTATATTATTAAATAAATACAAATAATAATTTAATAGTGCATTGTTAAAAAAAAAACTTGCTGCCTTGAATTTTTAAGAACAATCAACGTGTCAGTGTTTAATAACATTAAACTGACTTTAAAAATGAGTTCAATCACATATAACTTTTAAAAAAAAGTTAAATTCTCATCCTTCCCTCGCACTTTGTAACAAATCTTTCCCTCGCGGAGCCCTAAAATGAAATTATGAAGCCCTAAAATTAAATATTTACATTTTTGGGTGAACTCTCCCTTTAAGTCTTGGACACTCAAGTCAAGTGTAAAAATATATAGATTTTTTTATTAATTTCGGGTCAAAATGACCCAAGAGAAGGATGAGGAATATGTAAAAACACATGTTGTCATGACTTATTGATCATTAATCATATATAAATGTACATATTTGTAAACATTTTGGTTGTGTAAAGTGTGAAATGCCTTCAGACTCCATATCCTTACTTTTCCATCACGTCTCCACATGTTTGATCCTTTGCGTCCCGGGCGTGTTTTTTTCTGCAAAACACAAATGAAGAGGAGCTGAGAGAGGGCAGGACGTGTGCTTGTGCGTTTGAGGCTGCGGTGCTGTTGTTGATCCAACTAAAACACACAAAATTCAACAGGCAGGGGCCAGATCTCATGTGTCAGTGCGATGTTTATTACCCCGTTTGAGAGGAGAAGCTCTCGTGTGTTTTACACACCCCCTCCGAAAAAGAGAAAAGCTCCACATATCCTCCAGCTTTGCTGAGGCCTGCCCCCAATTATCCTCCCACAAAGCTGCTAAAAAACAACAGAAATATCAGAGCGTTTGATGTTGCCACGCAGTGTTTGACGGAGAGCAGGACGGCTCTGAATCGAGAGGTCTGCGTGAACTCGCCTGCCCCCCCGTTCAACGCTTGGAAACCAGGCTCTGGGAAGCAAATGCCATCGGATTGGAAGCAGCTGTTGAGTTGGAGAAACATGGTTTTAAACAAGGCCGTATGTGCCAAAACGTCTCAAAATGTCACTCGCTAGCGGCTTCGACTGATATGCTTCACCGCAACTGACAGCCCTTGTTGAACTACACTCACTATTAATAGGAAACCAACACTTGGTGGAGTGTTGATTAAATATGTTCAATAAATTATTGTGTAGTTAACCAACCATACACTTGTGATTTATTTTTAAAGGACATTAAATTGATCAAGAGTGACATTTATAATGTTACAAAAGATTTCTATTTTTAAAATGTGTCTTTTTTTCAACATTGATAATAATCATAAATGTTTCATAATCAAATCCTCATATGAGAATGATTTGTGAAGGGTCATGTGACACTGAAGACTGGAGTAATGATGATAAATTCAGCTTTGATCACAGGAATAAATTACACTTTACTATATATTCACATAGACAAAAGCTGATATACATTATAATATTTCATAATTTTACTGTATTTTTAGTCGAATAAATGCAGACTTGAAGAGCCTTCTTTTAAAATGAGCACAAAAAAAATAACAAAGAAAGAAAGAAAGAAATTAATACTTTAATTCAGCAATTAGGATGCATTAAATTGATCAAACATGTCATTCATAATGTTAAAAAATATTTCTATTCCAAAAAATGCTGTTGGAACTTTCATCAAATTGACCAGTTTTCACAAAAATATGAAGTAAAATAACAGCTATTGTGTTACCAAACTATCTGATTTTACTTAATGAATTTTTAAAAAAATTTAAATTAATAATAATAAAACATGTTATTGTAGCTGTTGTTATTATTATTATAAATGTGCATTAAATAATTAAAAAAAAAATATATATATTATATTTTATTTTATTATTATTAAATGTGCACATGTAAATATTTAGCGAGGATTATAATATTAAGTGACATTTTTGGCAAATTACCAGTATATTTAAATCACAATAGCGAGCATGATTCATAATAATATTCATAAATGTTTCATAAGCATCAAAATCATCATATGAGAATCATTTGTGAAGGATCATGTGACACTGAAGACTGGAGTAATGATGATAAATTCAGCTTTGATCACAGGAATAAATTACACTTCACTATATATTCACATAGACAAAAGCTGATATACATTATAATAATATTTCATAATTTTACTGTATTTTTATTCGAATAAATGCAGACTTGAAGAGCCTTCTTTTAAAACGAGCACAAAAAAAATAAAAAATAAAGAAATTAATACTTTAATTCAGCAATTAGGATGCATTAAATTGATCAAACATGTCATTCCTAATTTTACAAAATATTTCTATTTCAAAAAATGCAGTTTGAACTTTCATCAAATTGATCAGTTTCCACAAAAATATGAAGTAAAATAACAGCTATTGTGTTACCAGACTATCGGATTTTACTTAATGCATTTTTAAACAATAAATTTAAATTAATAATAATAAAACATGTTATTGTAGCTGTTATTATTATAAATGTGCATTAAATAATAATTAAAACATGCAATTTAATTTATTATATTTTTATTTTATTATTATTAAATGTGCATATGTAAATATTTAGCGAGGATTATAATATTAAGTGACATTTTTGGCAAATTACCAGTATATTTAAATCACAATAGCGAGCATGATTCATAATAATAATCATAAATGTTTCATAAGCATCAAAATCGTCATATCAGAATGGTTTGTGAAGGGTCATGTGACACTGAAGACTGGAGTAATGATGATAAATTCAGCTTTGATCACAGGAATAAATTACACTTTACTATATATTCACATAGAAAACAGATGTTATAAATTATAATAATATTTCATAATTTTTACTGTATTTTTAGTCAAATAAATGCAGACTTGCTGAGTAGAAGAGCCTTCTTTTAAAACGAGACAAAAAAGATAAATTAATTAATAAATAAAGTAATTAATACTTTAATACTTCAAATAAATGCAGCCTTGGTGAGCAAAAAGAGCACACATGAACTAAAATAAATACTGAAACTATCAAATACCGCATAAATTAACTCAAATTAAAAGTCACTAAGAGTAACAAACTAAAGTGAAAGCACAAGCATTATATTATAGAATTAAATGCTGTTTTATGTTCGTTCGTTCCATTCACAAGAAACCCAAATGTTTAGCTTCACATGAATCAAACTTGAAACTCTTGGATTTATATCATATGCATGCTTTGCACAAGTCGGTTACTTCACTCCTCAAATCGGCCTGTTTTAGTTAAATCCCAGAAGAGCTTGAGAGTCACATAATCAGCTATTGTTTGATCACTCTTCATCATACTAAAGCAGACCCTTCTGTAAACACACTGACCAAGAGCCATGTGCTGCCGTGACCGAGGTTCAGAAACAGGGCTGCGATCGGGAACATTCTGGACCTTTCCAGGGGTTCAGCTGGAGAGTTTGAGTCCTGTCAAGCCTCAAGTTCTGAGCTAAAAGAGGCTTTAGATGCGGGAGGAATGCGGGAGCATTGTGGGAACGCTCGGATTGGGACATCAAAGGGATTGGAAAACTTAACCGTTGGCTGCGAGTCCTGTCATTCACAGATAATAAACAGCATTGTTCGGCCTTCTGTGGCACACATGTCTCTTTGATGAAATCTCTTCCCATCTGACAGGTGTACGTGTTCCCAGAAAAACATCCCGGCTGATGGAATACTGGAATGGCCAGCAAAGAAAGCCTTAAAAATGGTCTATTTTAAGAGAACAAATAACACGAATGCACTGCAGAACATGACGAATATGCTAAAACTGTGTATTGGAAATGGTAGAATAGTTTCTTCTCCCTTACTACACGGCTTAATTATTACCTAAAACTGAAACTATATCTTTTTTTACATCGAAATAAAGCTGAAATTAAATGAAATATAAATACAAGATAAAAAATGTAAAGTGAAGTATTAAAATTATTAAAACTAAAACAAAACTAAATATAAAAAAAATGACAAACACATAATAAAATTACTAACACTGAAATTATAAAGACCCCATAGAAACGTGCTAAAATCACTCTCAATATGTTAGTAGAAATGCCCTGGAAGCTACCTAGCACGGCCTAGCAACGTGCTAAAAACAACTTGGAATAGTAATGACCTGGAAGCCAGCTAGAACACCCTAGCAACCCCATAGTAACATACAAAAACAACTGAAAATAGTGATGCCATGGAAGCCACCTAGAACACCTTAGCAACCCCATAGCAACATGCTCAAACAACTGAAAATAGTGATGCCATGGAACCCTACCAACCCCATAGTAACATGCAAAAACAACTGAAAATAGTGAGGCCCTGGAAGCCACCAAGAACACCCTAGCAACCCCATAGCAACGTGCTAAAACAACTGAAAATAGTGATGCCCTGGAAACCACCAAGAACACCCTAGCAACCCCATAGCAACGTGCTAAAACAACTGAAAATAGTGATGCCCTGGAAGCCACCAAGAACACCCTAGCAACCCCATAGCAACGAGCTAAAACAACTGAAAATAGTGATGCCCTGGAAGCCACCAAGAACACCCTAGCAACCCCATAGCAACGTGCTAAAACAACTGAAAATAATGATGCCATGGAAGCCACCAAGAACACCCTAGCAACCCCATAGCAACGTGCTAAAACAACTGAAAATAATGATGCCATGGAAGCCACCAAGAACACCCTAGCAACCCCATAGCAACGTGCTAAAACAACTGAAAATAGTGATGCCATGGAAGCCACCAAGAACACCCTAGCAACCCCATAGCACTGTACTAAAACAACTGAAAATAGTGATGCCATGGAAGCCACCAAGAACACCCTAGCAACCCCATAGTAACATGCAAAAACACCTGAAAATAGTGATGCCCTGGAAGCCACCAAGAACACCCTAGCAACCCCATAGCAACGTGCTTAAAAAACTGGAAATAGTGATGCCATGGAAGCCACCTAGCACACCCTAGCAACCCCATAGTAATGTGCTAAAAACAAATCGGAATAGTAAAAACCTGGAAGCCAGCTAGAACACCCTAGCAACCCCATAGCAACATGCTAAAACAACTGAAAATAGTGATGCCATGGAAGCCACCTAGCACACCCTAGAAACCCCATAGTAATGTGCTAAAAACAAATAGGAATAGTAAAAACCTGGAAGCCACCTAGAACACCCTAGCAACCCCATAGCACTGTACTAAAACAACTGAAAATAGTGATGCCATAGAAGCCACCTAGCACACCCTAGCAACCCCATAGTAACGTGCTAAAAACAACTTGGAATAGTAATGACCTGGAAGCCACATAGAAATCCCTAGCAACCCCATAGCAACGTGCTAAAACAACTGAAAATCGTAATGCCCTGGAAGCCACCTAGAAATCCCTAGCAACCCCATAGCAACGCGCTAAAACAACTCAGAATACGTTAGTAATGCCTTGGCAACCACCCTAGCAAGTGCATAGCAACATGTGCAACAATTCAACAATTTGAAATAGAGTTATTCCATCTGTTGTCGCTAGTGACTCGCTTCACCTTTAACATAAAAACAAACAGCAGACAAAATAAGCCACACATCTCCGGTGAGGCAGTTTTATTTATGGGTGTGCTCCTGAATGACGGTCACCTTCACTCACTAGTGCACAGCAGCAGGGCGCCTGACGAGGGTCCAGCAGAGGACATGTTCATCAGGATCTCTGCGTGTGTGCAGATGCACAGGAAGTGTTTCCACCATAATTAGACCCATCAATACCCCTGCATTCTGAATCTGCCGACTGGGATATAATTAGTATGCATTATTTCTCATACTTCAAAGCTCAGGTGTGTTTATAAGCCCCTCTGAATAATGCAAACCCGCTTGCAGGAACAATACAGACGGGAAAAAAACAATTGCTCTGCCTTTTTTTAATACAAAGCATGTGCTATCTGAATGGACTGGGTATATATAAGGGGAACAGCTGCCAAATTCAGTCCCATGTTGTTGTGAACCTTCCTTCCGCATTGAAACACAAAACAACACGTTTTATCTCCAGTCTGCTGTTTACCACGCTCATAAACCATAGTTTTTATAACTAAATTGCAAGACTTCTGAAATCTTATGTCTGGTAGAAATGTCCCACGATTCTGCATGGAAAAACTTCACAATTGTTTTCATATAATGCAATATAATTAGGCCTGTCGCGATTGGTTGATACAATCGTTTTAGCACATTGTTATGGGGTTGCTAGGGTGTTCTAGCTGGCTTCCAGGTCGTTACTATTCTAGGTTGTTTTTAGTATGTTGCTATGGGGTTGCTAGGGTGTTCTTGGTGACTTCCATGGCATCACTATTTTCAGTTGTTTTAGCACGTTGCTATGGGGTTGCTAGGGTGTTCTTGGTGACTTCCATGGCATCACTATTTTCAGTTGTTTTAGCACGTTGCTATGGGGTCGCTAGGGTGTTCTTGGTGACTTCCATGGCATCACTATTTTCAGTTGTTTTAGCACGTTGCTATGGGGTCGCTAGGGTGTTCTTGGTGACTTCCATGGCATCACTATTTTTAGTTGTTTTAGCACGTTGCTATGGGGTCGCTAGGGTGTTCTTGGTGACTTCCATGGCATCACTATTTTCAGTTGTTTTAGCACGTTGCTATGGGGTTGCTAGGGTGTTCTTGGTGACTTCCATGGCATCACTATTTTCAGTTGTTTTAGCACGTTGCTATGGGGTTGCTAGGGTGTTCTTGGTGACTTCCATGGCATCACTATTTTCAGTTGTTTTAGCACGTTGCTATGGGGTTGCTAGGGTGTTCTTGGTGACTTCCATGGCATCACTATTTTCAGTTGTTTTAGCACGTTGCTATGGGGTTGCTAGGGTGTTCTTGGTGACTTCCATGGCATCACTATTTTCAGTTGTTTTAGCACGTTGCTATGGGGTTGCTAGGGTGTTCAATCGACGCCAGTTTCGCGGATAATTGGGTTTGAATGGTCAAAAATATGTAAAAATGCACGTCCAGGCGAGTATTCGGGTAAACGCAGTCGGATATGTTTTAAGTGAACGTATACAGAGTTAAATAAAAAATCGGGTGTTACAATGAATGTGGTCCGTGCAGCTCTTAAAGGGCCGGACCTCATATTCTGTGTGAAGCAGGGCAGGAACATGCCGGCCAAGTGAGTTTTTAGGGGGTTTTTTAACCCTAAAACAATGAATAGTAAGTTCTGTCATATTATTCAATTACTTTTACAGTTTTTTGCCATGGTATGGATTCAGTATCGGTATTGAGGTTATTTTAGTCTGGTATCGTATCGAAGTCATAATTTTGGTATCCTATATTAAAAGTATTTGCTGATATTCTCTTTTGTTTGTTATGTTGGTTTACAAATGTGTACTTTTTTACATTTTTAGTCTTTTAGTTTTACATTTTGTCAAGGGCTTGTTTACATTTATACTTTTTTAGAGTACACTACTGAAGGCCAACGTTGCAAGTTAAATTAAATGTTTTTAAGTAACATTTTTGAAAATTACATTACATACATTAATCGATATAAAAAATAGTCGTTAGTGGCAGCCCTAAATATAATATATTCTTATTTCTGCTCAGCTGTAGATCAAGTCTCTGTGGCTTGTTTGTTTAAGCTGTGCAGTTTGTGGTGGGAACTTTGATGAGATAATCCTCTAACACAGAATTGTATGAAGTCTTTTCATCAGCCCAGATGACAGGAATCGTCCAGCCCTGTTTTTTTTCTTGGAAAGCCGAGGACGACACACCCACAGAGCACCGCCTAAACCTCCCATGAACACCTGCTCTACCACTTCATCAGATGGGCTGCTAACAATCAGGTGACAGCTGTGAGTCATGACAGAATGACATGTTTCCATACGTCACACACACACACACACACACACACACACACACACACACACACAAGCTGTTCTTCAGGTTCGACAGACAGATCCTTTTGTTCAACTGTTGCTGGTCCAACATGCCCCGGCACGGCCTCTGCTGCACCCAGGCAACTGTAGCCATCGGCGACACCAATCATGTGACACACACAAAACATGCACATATTTTCTGCTTGGGAAACCTCTGAGTGCCAGAAAGGAAAGCATGACGAAGATTACTATGCAACAGTAGGGCATATTATTTCTGGAAAATTAAAGCAGTGTTTATTGCACAACAACTGTACATTTAAAACAAATTAAATCATTAAAAAATGAAAAATATTTATAAATGATAGAGATTTTATATATAGGGTGAATTCAGGTTTATAGGGACACTTTTTATATATATCTGTCTGTCTGTCTGTCTGTCTGTCCATTAATTAATCCATCCATCCATCCATCCATCCATCCATCCATCCATCCATCCATCCATCCATCCATCCATCCATCTATCTATCTATCTATCTATCTATCTATCTATCTATCTATCTATCTATCTATCTATCTATCTATCTATCTATCTATCTATCTATCTATCTATCTATCTATCTATCTATCTATCTATCTATCTATCTATCTATCTATCTATCTATCTATCCAACGTCTATTCATCTATCTATCTATCCATCCATCCATCCATCCATCCATCCATCCATCCATCCTTAATGTAATATTTAATATTTAATATATTTAATATTTTTAATATTAAATATAAAATACATAACAGCACAACTGTACAATATTAAAAAAGTAAAATAATATATAAAATCAGTTAATAAGAATGATTAAAAAATGATGTATATTTTATATTGTACAGTTGTACTGTTTTGTATTTTTTACTTTTTTATTTATTATATAATTTTCTATGATGTATTATTATTTATTAGCTTTTTAATGTACAACTGTACTGTATATATATATATATATTATGTATTACATTATATTTTATTTGTATCATATTATATTTTTATATTTAATGTAATATTAATTTTTTATTATCACAACAACTACAATATAAAAAATACATATTATATATACTTTTGTATTTTTTGTAATAGTAAAAATGAAATATATTAAATATAAAAAATATAATACAAAACAACTGTACAAAAATGTATATATAAATGTATATATTTAATAGGAATTATTAAAAAATGTATAAGATAATAAGATAAGCTTTCATAAGATGTATAAGATGTATAAGATAAGCTTTCCTGTAGCTCAAACAGTAGAGCATGGCGCTAGCAACGCCAAGGTCATGGGTTCGATTCCCAGGGAAAGCAAGAACTGACAAAAATGTAAAATGTGTACCTTGAATGCAATGTAAGTCGCTTTGGATAAAAGCGTCTGCCAAATGCATAAATGTAAATGTAAATCACCTCAAACTTAGTGATCCAGGCAGCATTTTAGCCTTTCATTAATTATGATTATTTTTTATTTGTGATTATTTTATGACTATTTTAATCTATTTTCTATGTAAAGCACTTTGAATTACCACTATGTATGAAATGTGCTTTATAAATAAACTTGCCTTGCTTAATTTGTATTAAATATATCAAAGTCTATCTCTGTCTGTCTGCATGTATCTTCTCCATCCAGCATTTCTGATGCAGTCATGACGGTGCATGATTTCCCTGTAAGCGTGTGACCACACACACACACACACACACACACACACTTCACCTTCTGCATTCCTGATGTGATGCAAACCCAACGCTCCATTTAAAGGCAGAACGAGCCGCACATTCCCACCCGGAGCCGAGTGACAGCATTGCTCTGATGACACACTGCTCATCTCTGCACACACACACTGTTGTGTTTCCCAGGCAATCTGTTGAGATGAGCAGACACAACACATGCATGTCACACGGATGAGTAACGCTACTGCATGCACAGCGGGAGGATGATGTAAGACAGAGAGAGAGAGAGAGAGAGAGAGAGAGAGAGAGAGAGAGAGAGAGAGAGAGAGAGAGAGAGAGAGAGAGAGAGATGGAAGATAGATGAACTAATAGAGGAGCTTTGATGATTCATTTGGATACTTCACAACATTGAATTCAGCAACAATTGATTATGCAATCCTGTGCAAACAGTCTAAAGAGTGTCATCACACACAACACACAGCGTACATAGAGACTATTCACAATATATCCATCCAACCGTCCATCCGTCCATCCATCCATTCGTCCATCCATCCATCCATCCATCCATCCGTCTGTCTGTCTGTCTGTCTGCCTGCCTGTCTGTCTATCTATCTGTCTATCAATTGTCTGTCTGTCTATCTATCTATCTATCTATCTGTCTGTCTGTCTGTCTGTCTGTCTGTCTGCCTGCCTGCCTGCCTGCCTGCCTGCCTGCCTGCCTGCCTATCTATCTATCTATCTATCTATCTATCTATCTATCTATCTATCTATCTATCTATCTATCTATCTATCTATCTATCTATCTATCTATCTATCTATCTATCTATCTATCTATCTATCTATCTATCATCTATCTATCTATCTATCTATCTATCTATCTATCTATCTATCTATCTATCTATCTATCTATCAATTGTCTGTCTGTCTGTCTGTCTGTCTGTCTATCTATCTGTCTGTCTATCTGTCTGTCTATTTATCTGTATGTCTGTCTGTCTGTCTGTCTATGTGTGTGTGTGTCTGTCTGTCTGTCTGTCTGTATATCTATCTATCTATCTATCTATCTATCTATCTATCTATCTATCTATCTGTCTGTCTGTCTGTCTGTCTGTCTGTCTGTGTCTGTCTGTCTGTCTGTCTGTCTGTCTGTCTGTCTGTCTGTCTGTCTGTCTGTCTATCTATCTATCTATCTATCTATCTATCTATCTATCTATCTATCTATCTATCTATCTATCTATCTATCTGTCCATCCATCCATCCATCAATAAATCTATCCATCTATCGTCTTTCCATCCATCTATCTATCTAATGAAGGTATGATATGTTCATTATAATTATCTGTATTCTCACTTTATGATGATTAGATCTTCAATGATATCTTCCAACTGGGATTTGACTCATTCAGACGAACATTCAATGCAAAATTATTAGACTAAAGAAATTCAAAATCACATTATTAATGACACATTCCATGTTGAGGTCTCTGGGATCTCAAACACAAACATGAGCATTAATGCATCCCAACATCTCAATGCCCTCGTCAGCACGAGCCGATCTGAAGGACGCTTCGTCTGTTATATATCAGAGTTGAGTGAGACTCATTTGTAGTGATGGAGCAGGAGAATATAGAGCGATCTGCCGCAGCTGGGGACGGTTGCCATGGTAACTGAGCAGCTCGCCTCCACTGACCTCAGGTCTGCTCTGAACAGATGCTTCAGTGATGCTCCTGTAGACAAACACAACTGCTCCTCATGCAGATCCACTCAAAGATGGTTTCAATCGCAAATAAAATCGACATTCATTTGAGTTCAACAAGCATGTTTATATCAGTCGTCTATATATTTATATTTATGCATTTACATTTTTGGCAGATGCTTTTATCCAAAGCGACTTACATTACATTCAATGTACACATTTTTACATTTTTATATTTATCCATCCATCCATC
>NC_137111.1:46732125-46787694 GCF_949357685.1 Gobio gobio
GGATGGATGGATGGAAAGAGAGAGATGAATGGGTGAATGATGATGGATGGAGAGAGAGATGGATGGATGGATGGAAAGATAGGGATGAATGGGTGAATGATGATGGATGGATGGAAAGAGAGAGATGGATGGATGGATGGAAAGAGAGGGATTAATGGGTGAATGATGATGGATGGATGGAGAGAGAGAGATGGATGGATGGATGGAAAGAGAGAGATGAATGGGTGAATGATGATGGATGGAGAGAGAGATGGATGGATGGATGGAAAGATAGGGATGAATGGGTGAATGATGATGGATGGAGAGAGAGAGAGAGATGGATGGATGGAAAGAGAGAGATGAATGGGTGAATGATGATGGATGGATGGAGAGAGAGAGATGGATGGATGGATGGATGGAAAGAGAGAGATGAATGGGTGAATGATGATGATGGATGGAGAGAGAGAGATGGATGGATGGATGGAAAGATAGGGATGAATGGGTGAATGATGATGATGGATGGAGAGAGAGAGATGGATGGATGGATGGAAAGAGAGAGATGAATGGGTGAATGATGATGATGGATGGAGAGAGAGAGATGGATGGATGGATGGAAAGATAGGGATGAATGGGTGAATGATGATGGATGAAGAGAGAGAGAGAGAGAGATGGATGGATGGAAAGAGAGAGATGAATGGGTGAATGATGATGGATGGAGAGAGAGAGAGATGGATGGATGGATGGATGGAAAGAGAGGGATGAATGGGTGAATGATGATGGATGGATGGAGAGAGAGAGAGATGGATGGATGGATGGAAAGAGAGAGATGAATGGGTGAATGATGATGGATGGATGGAGAGAGAGATGGATGGATGGATGGAAAGATAGGGATGAATGGGTGAATGATGATGATGGATGGAGAGAGAGAGATGGATGGATGGATGGAAAGATAGGGATGAATGGGTGAATGATGATGGATGAAGAGACAGAGAGAGAGATGGATGGATGGAAAGAGAGAGATGAATGGGTGAATGATGATGGATGGAGAGAGAGAGAGATGGATGGATGGATGGAAAGAGAGGGATGAATGGGTGAATGATGATGGATGGATGGAGAGAGAGATGGATGGATGGAGAGAGAGGTTGGTGGGTGGATGTATGGATGAGAGAGAGAGAGGTAGGTGGATGGAGGGAGAGAGAGAGATGGAGCCCATCCAGCGGTTGGGTTGTTTTAACCCAGTGAATGGATTGTTTTAACCCAGCGGTTGGGTTAAATGTTAAAACAACCCAATTGCTGAGTTAGTCCATTTTCAACCCAACTTTTTTTAGAGTGCATGTGTTCAATGCCACTTCCTGGGAAACTGACGCAAAACATCTGTAATAAAAGTGGAAGTTGCTGCAATCGGGGGAAGAAACTGTGGCTCTTCTTTCTTCTGATTGGTTTCTGTTGTCCAATCACATCCTCCGTTGAGGCAAAGGCACGTTTTCCAGTTGGGCATTCAGGAACTGCTTTTATCTGATCAGTTTTTTATGCACATTTTTTTGAATTTATGCATATCGTGGCCTTTCCATCCAGTGTTTACCTACACTCTAAAAAATGCTGGGTTAAAAATAACGGTTGAAAATGGACTAACCCAGCAATTAGGTTGTTTTAACCCAGCGGTTGGGTTAAATGTTTGCTTAAAACAACCCAATCACTGGGTTAAAACAACCCAATTGCTGAGTTAGACCATTTTCAACTCGACTTGGATTATTTTTACCCCAGCATTTTTTAGAGTGTATGCGATATCCCAAAATCCGCACAAAAACATGGCTCCAGTATTCTCCTGGAAGTTGTTCTCAAGTCTTTAAGATCGATCTCTTCATCTGCTGAAGGAGCTCGCCTTGGCAAATAAACAGCAAGAGCAGCTTCCCTGGAGGATGTAAAACTGATAGTGCTGCTTCGAGAACTCTCCATTATGTAAGTGTGAAACGTTTTCCTGAGACCCGAATGGTTATGCAACCACGGACTACGTTACTACATCTGCCCACACACACACACACACACACACACACACACACACACTGTGGGCTTTTTACTAGAGGGTTTTATTTGGCTGAGCTGTTTTTTCCGACCCAGAACTGCTTTTCTGTAAAGAATCCCTCATGATATTGAAGAACAGGGCGTTAGTTAGAACATGTTGTGGGTTGATGTGACGGGCTAGATTACATAAATCAAGAGGAGAGAAACCTGCAAAGATCAGAAATGAGGCAGAAGATGACGAGCAGGATAAAGGGGGGAAAGTGAAAGACCACCGGAGGACAGAGAGATGCATTGAAGATGATTTGCATCACATGTTGAACAGAAGCATTTACTCTCAATGGATGCCGCTTGATTTATGCATTCAAAATAGTGTTATCATTCACTAAAATAACACTAAGACTATTAAAATTGTTTTCGGTAACTGAAATAAAGCTGAAATAAATTAATATATAGATGTAAGATTAAAAACTTGGAGCTAAAATTGGAGTACTAAAATTACTAAAGCTAAAATAAATTAAAGCTAAAGCTAAATATTTTTTAAAAACAACTAATAAAATATCTAAAAATATACATTTAAAAGCTAATTAAAATATTAAAATAATATATCGATACATATTGTACAATATTTACAGTATTATTTTAGTATATTTAGTATTTATCAAAGATATTATTACACTTTTTATTAATAGTTTTCATTTTAATTTTAGTTCAACAGTTTTAATTTTGTGTGTTTTTGTTATTATTAGCTTTTTTATTTTTTTATGTCTATATATAGTTGTATTCATTTTATTTCAGTTTTAGCTATTTTAATACACAATTTAAAAAATAAATAAAGATGACAAAATACTATATAGATGTAAGATTAAAAACTTTAACTGAAATAAAATGACTAAAACTAAAAGAAAAATTAAAGCTAAATTCAAGTGTTTTTCTATTTATTTTTTAAAATAAATATTTTAAAATATTTTTTTATATTTAATTACATTTAAATAATCCAAAAAATATATATAAATGTAAAAGCTAATAAAAAGTATTAATAAATATTAAAATAATAAATAAATACATATTGTACAAATTGTATTTAATAAAGATCCTATTACACTTTTTTATTAATAGTTTTTTTTTTATTATTATTCATTTTATTTATTTCATTTTTGCATTTTGTAATTTTATTAGCTTTTTTATATGTCTATATAGTTTAATTATTTTTATTTCAGTTTTAGCTGAAAATCCAATGCTCTCCATTGACTTTGTATTGCGTGAAGCGGCTCCTTGTCATTTCTGACTAATAACAAAAACACAGAACAATGTCTAAAAGCTGATATGTGACAAAGTGTACTGCAAACAAGCTAAAAAACACAGAAGTAAGTTTTTATAAGCTGTCGACCCAAAAAAACGAGCGTTTAGGGAGACAAAAGTGGATACAGGCAATAAGACATGAAGCTTCACAGGAAGAATGGGTACATTTTGGGATCCTGACACTCAGTATGCCTGTTTGCCTATGTGTGCATTTAGTCACTGTTAAGTCAAATATCCAAATGTCAATTGTATATGATATTATATTTCCTCCTGTCTCTGATTGCGTTCTCCTCCAGTGGGTGTAGTTCTCAGTGTCTCAGTGTCTCAATTGCCTGAATCCACTTATTTGTCCTTAAAAACGTGTTTTTTTGGGTCGACAGCTTATAAAAACTTCTGGGTTTTTGGTTCTGTGTTTTTTAGCTTGTTTGCTGTACACTTTGTCACATATCAGCTTTTAGACATTGTTCTGTTTTTTGTTATAAGTCAGAAATGACAAGGAGGCGCTTCACGCAATGCAAAAAGTCAATGGAGAGCGTTGGATTGTTTTCCCCCCGGTGGGCGTGGTCTTCAGATTATGACGCGTGTCGCTCTGTCTCTATTGGCTTCAAGAGAAACTGTGGGCGGTGGCTTTGGTGGACACACGATAATTAAATATTTATTGCTAGGCATAGTCTCTTTAGCTTATGCAAAATACCGGAGCCAAACCAGAAAGAGGTCCAGAAGATTCCAGCGTTCCTGGACACGTAATTTGCTAGGTTGTAACTCATGGGCATGGATTATGCTAATTATGAATGAGCGTATACGCGTGCATTTATTAATGTTTTGAATTCATTAAAATACACATGTTTAACTACCGAATCCGTGGTATATGAAGTGTTTGTGAATCTGGAGGAGAGTTTTCGTAAAGGTCCATTTTACACGCAAATTACTCATATAGTATTTACAAATGTTTCATGACTGAGGCCCATTGTGTGTAAAAATATATTTGTATGTAAACACTTGCTATCATTGTATCAGCCTATATCACATCCATATTGAAAAAAATATGAAATGTGATGAAAAAATAATAAGCGGCACTAATTGAGTCTCATTCACAAAACGAGCAGGTATTTATGAAAACATCCAAATAAAAACGACACAATACTAACACAATGATTGCACAATAATGTCAAAGGGCTCAGTCGCTAAAATATGTTGCTCTGCTCAAATAAAACACTGGATCAATAACCGTATGAATACTGGTAGCTACAGACGTGTGTTCACCTTGTTTGCACGCTGCAGTGAGACACTTCACCTATTAACCTTGAGGAGATGTTGCTACAACCATAACAACACAGACTGAAGACTGCAGCACGAGATGAAAACTGCACAGCAACACAAGATCTGTCAGTAATTGGCTACAGACAGACCGCAGACATCAAACAGAATATGATTATGCGAACAGGCTAGCTAGACAATCACTGTTCAAAAACAGAAGTTCAGGGATCAAAATGTGCATGAAAAATAACACGCACAGACTAAGAGTTTTCATGTTGTTAAGGAGAATATCATGTTCATTCGTTTAGCGCTCAGCCAACCTGTTCACTGCTTCATTTTTAAGTCATTGTTTTACACAGACGGTTATGCAAAATAAATATATAGATATATATGTGCAAATACACTCACCTAAAGGATTATTAGGAACACCTGTTGAATTTCTCATTAATGCAATTATCTAATCAACCAATCACATGGCAGTTGCTTCAATGCATTTAGGGGTGTGGTCCTGGTCAAGACAATCTCCTGAACTCCAAACTGAATGTCAGAATGGGAAAGAAAGGTGATTTAAGCTATTTTGAGCGTGGCATGGTTGTTGGTGCCAGACGGGCCGGTCTGAGTATTTCACAATCTGCTCAGTTACTGGGATTTTCACGCACAACCATTTCTAGGGTTTACAAAGAATGGTGTGAAAAGGGAAAAACATCCAGTATGCGGCAGTCCTGTGGGCGAAAATGCCTTGTTGATGCTAGAGGTCAGAGGAGAATGGGCCGACTGATTCAAGCTGATAGAAGAGCAACTTTGACTGAAATAACCACTCGTTACAACCGAGATATGCAGCAAAGCATTTGTGAAGCCACAACACGCACAACCTTGAGGCGGATGGGCTACAACAGCAGAAGACCCCACCGGGTACCACTCATCTCCACTACAAATAGGAAAAAGAGGCTACAATTTGCACAAACTCACCAAAATTGGACAGTTGAAGACTGGAAAAATGTTGCCTGGTCTGATGAGTCTCGATTTCTGTTGAGACATTCAGATGGTAGAGTCAGAATTTGGCGTAAACAGAATGAGAACATGGATCCATCATGCCTTGTTACCACTGTGCAGGCTGGTGGTGGTGGTGTAATGGTGTGGGGGATGTTTTCTTGGCACACTTTAGGCCCCTTAGTGCCAATTGGGCATCGTTTAAATGCCACGGCCTACCTGAGCATTGTTTCTGACCATGTCCATCCCTTTATGACCACCATGTCCCCATCCTCTGATGGCTACTTCCAGCAGGATAATGCACCGTCACAAAGCTCCAATCATTTCAAATTGGTTTCTTGAACATGACAATGAGTTCACTGAACTAAAATGGCCCCCACAGTCACCAGATCTCAACCCAATAGAGCATCTTTGGGATGTGGTGGAACGGGAGCTTCGTGCCCTGGATGTGCATCCCACAAATCTCCATCAACTGCAAGATGCGATCCTATCAATATGGGCCAACATTTCTAAAGAATGCTTTCAGCACCTTGTTGAATCAATGCCACGTAGAATTAAAGGTCCCATGGCATGGCATTTTTCTATTATTTTATAGTGTTTCCTGAGGTGTACTTATATTGTTAGTATGATTTTTACATCATAAAATGTCATAATTTAGAAATAAAAGGCTGCTGTTTGCCCTGTGGCTGACTGCCCTGTTTCAAGAGGCGTGTCTGCTGTGAGACTTCAGTAAAAACGCCCACTGTTGTGATTGGCTGACATCTTTGCATTTGAAATGAGCGGAGGGGGCGTGGTTTAATGAGGTCTACGACGCACGAGCTGCTGCCAGAGAGACGGATGGACCTGAGTTCACTTCTCATCAGTTCTCTCAGCATGTCTCAGTTCAGGGTGAACTGTTGTAGTTACTAGAATATACTTCAGGTTATTCGTTTATTTCTAGTCGGAGGGGCTGTCACTCATGTCAGAAAGTTAGTAACTTTAGTAAATTATGGATCAGCGCTGACTGGAGACGCGAACCGTTTAGAACGATTCAGTCCGATTTGGTGAACTGGTTCGGTTCACTAAAAAGAACCGATTCAAAAGAATGCGAACCGGACATCACGGAGACGAAGCGATTGCTAACAAAGTTATTTATAGTAACTACGGAGTTATGAGAGCGCTGTCTGTCAGCGCTGTGAGTTTATTGTGTTTGTATCTGAGAGTTCTGAATAAACACGAGTCCCAGTCACGCCGAGTCCATCTTCATCATTATTCTACCAACTTTGTAACACATGCAATGTACCATTACAGCTGTCGAGATGAACGAGTTAGTAAGTTTGATTAAAGCATTATTTCTAGATATGTTCCAATCATATGAAAAGCGTCAGTGACGCGCATTGAGTAACTTACACAGCGCAAACAAAGACACAACAGCAGTAATCGAATGTAATCCAGTTTATTGTGGGGCTAGGCTGGCTAGCCCGGATACCCTCACGCTTACCCTCCTTCTGCTTAATCTCACGCCGCGTTTGGTGCCTCCACTGTGGGCCAGATGCAGTACTGGGGGTCGGGGATGTTGAAGGCCGAGCTTCGGCGTGCGTGAGGTTTATCTCTAAAGATGTGGCTCTGCCGGTGTTAAGCAGAAACGACTGTATGCACATTTAAGAACAGATAGACGCGACGAGGACGTACAAAAACACTGACTCACAAGATAGAAAACACGAAAACACCGTTCTGTCGGGAGAGAGAGAAGCCGCAGTGTGTGCACGAATAATAAATAATTAGCTACACATAAGAAATCACTGATCACAGATCAGAAGGAACTGAAAAAAGACTTCTGTTTTCATTTGTACATCCAAACACTGAGAAACTGCCAGCATTCACTCGTTCACAAGCCGAGGACAATAATATAGCGTTTGCATGGGCCAGATTCTCTGGGCGGGGGAAAGGGAGGTTACCGTTCCTGCTTGGACGTCAAACCAGGAGACTTCAGGATTGGCTCGTCTGGCCTGTCATTTTCTCAAAGGCAGAGAAAGACAGCCAGAACTCGGGTTTACACCGATCAACATTTCTATCCACTTGGGGACAATATTCAGGCTAGGGGAACTCATATTAGTGAGATGTTGGTCCAGTGGGTTAAACCATGGAACTGATATGCAGAAGGTTGCTGGTTCGATCCCAGCGGTCACCACCAGTGTGTCCTTGAGCAAGGCACTTTACTCCATGTTGCTCCAGGGGGATTGTACCTGTAATAAGGGCACTGTAAGTCGCTTTGGATAAAAGCGTCTGCCAACTGCATAAAAAAAATAAAAAAAATATTAATGTTGAAATACCTCATAAAATGAAAATTTCATGCCATGGGACCTTTAAGGCAGTTCTGAAGGCGAAAGGCGGTCAAACACAGTATTAGTATGGTGTTCCTAATAATCCTTTAGGTGAGTGTATATTAGCCTGGATGTCAGCTGAACGTAGCCCCACCCACAACATTTGAGGTCGGGAAGTTTGGTCTGGACTTGAGCCGTTGTGGAGCAACTATGCTGGAACCAAAGCCGTTCGAGCCAATCAAATCATCAGGGCGGGCTTTATACGCTGATGGACAGATGATCAACAGTAACGTCACCAAAAAGCGCTTGGGTTGAACTTGTTTACTAAACGGCGAACTTGTTGGTATATGCGTTCACCTTCACTATTTCTCTCAAAAATGATGATGGTGTTGGTAAGTACTCGAGTATCCTTACATTCGTTTGACAACACCGGCAAAGATCGTTTACACTCGTCTTCTTCTTCTACTTCTTCCAGTGTGTGTGCAGTTGAGATCTGTTGACAGCGTCCCTCAACATACATCACTTTCTCCGTTGCTCTGATTGGTTGTAGGTCTATCCAATTGACCGTTCACAAAGACCCGCCCCCTTTAGTTACTGTTGCTATGTCCGACAAGCCATGGCGCTCTCACACCACACACACATTCTCATCCAATACATCGCGGAGCAAAGAGGACACTGACAACACGCCGACACACAGGACAGAGCAAGTTACTTTTGATATGAAACAAAGTCTCAACTTTGAAATTGTCATTTAAACAATAAATAGCGTTTTGTGGCTCTTTAATGTGTGGTGATCGCTGTAGCGCCTCAGTTAAAGCTGCTCGTGAACCGATTATCTCTTCTAGTTCATTGATAAGCACGAAATAAACATGAATGAACACTAGAAGGAAATGTTGTTTCAATCGCGGAAAGACGTCAGTAAACACCGTTATTCAAGTTCAAGTCCACCGACATTAATCTACTGACTCTTCTGAGTTGCAGTTGTTGGACAAACCGGCAGATTCGGCAATGTGATTGGTTAGATCGCCTGTCAATCAAACTCGCGGCGAAGGGTGAATTGAGTGCAGAGGCATTTTCTTTCCTGGTTCGGTTGAAACACCCCATAATCACAGCCCAATAGAGCAGGAGCAGACTCATATTCTGACTAGAAACTCAGTATGATGACGTTAGGCTACAAATATATGGGAATCATGTGAAAAATGTCAAAACAACATTTCATCGCAAAAAATCATTTTCCCTCTGCACGCAATAGGACAGCGCTACAACCAATCAGAGCAGCGAAGAAGGTGAAGCGGAGCTAGTTGATAGATTAAACTTTCGCCGTATCCGGTTGACAAAACTCTGAACACATTTTCTTTTCTTAAAAATGACTTCAGTGTTGTTCTTTGTTCTTTTCTCTAAGAAAAGCTGAACTCAAGTCTTCCAGAGTCGCGACCAAAGCCAATCCGAAAGACCACTGTTCTCCAGCTGCTTTGTTTATGAGTAGCACGCAGAACCACAGCAACTCTGCCGTCATTATGTTAAGCCCGCCCACCGACTCTATACACGATGTGATTGGCCTGACCAGAGTTTGTTTTTTCCAGCTCGCAGCCAATGGAGAGTTGCTAGACTACCCTGACTGCAAATTATATTTACTAGATTTCTAAGCTAAGCGTAATGGTTTATTTATTTGTATAGGATTCATTTTTATTAGGCAAAATAGAATCTCTTGTTTTTGATTTTGGAGTGAAATATGATCATGTTCATGCTTTGTTAGTTTAAAGTCAAGAATAGAGTTTTGTTGTTAACTAAAACTTAAAATTATTTAAATTAAAGCTGAAGTAAAATAAAATATAAATATCAGAAAAAAAACTTGGCAACTAACAAAATAATATAAAATTACTAAAACTGAAATTAAAATAAATTAAAGCTTTAAAAAATATATAAAAAATAAATAATAATATATATATATATATAAATATATATATATATATATATATATATATATATATATATATATATATATATATATATATATATATATATATATATATATAATTTATTTTTTATATTTTTTTTAAACTTTAATTTATTTTAATATATATATAATTACATAAAATATATTATTTATATTATATTATATATATAGTTATATTTAAAAAAATAATCCAAATGCACATAACAAAATTAAAAACTAAAACGAAACTAGTATTTAAATAAAGCTAAAAATATTAAAATAAAAATATATATATTCAAAATATGAATAAATTCTAAATTCTAAATGCTACTAAAATAACACTGGTCAAGGAACAGCATCATTCACAGCTTTACATGTAAATATTACATTTATTAATTCTATTCATTCAGGTTTATTTTTCTACATTCTGAGAAAATTATTATATTAGATTTATTATAAGATAAAATGTGGAAAATATGATTTAAAAGTCCTCATTATTAGATAAAAAGTCGAACAGTTGAAATTAGGACTTTAAAAATTCTGAGATAAAAAAAAATTTTTTTTTGATTTAGTCAAAATTATGACTTAAAAATCTAAATTATGATTAAAAGTCCGAATTATGAGATAAAAAGCTGAAATTAGATTTTAAAAAAGTCTAAATTATGACCAAAACACACACTAAGACATTTAAGAGATGAAATCAGGCTTGTTACTTTTTTAAAAGCGCTTTTAATTTTTTGATTCAAACTTATAATAATATTTACATTATTTTTTTTATTTTGTGCAATATATTTGTTTTGTTTTTACAACAGAAATGAATCAATCAAAAACTTACTTTAGCTTCTCATCTAAAACTAAACTTCCTATCATCACTGTGAAGCTGCTATGAAGCATCTGTGTTGTGAAACAAAGAAATATAGAAATAAAGGTGACTTGACATGAACAAAATATAATTTCTGCTTCCCAGAAGCCGAAACGTGAGCTAACGATGAACATCTAGAGTGAACAACATGAACCTTTCCTCATCTGACCTCTCTCTGCTGTGTGATTTGTGGCTATTATCCTCTACATTTGTCATGTAATTGCAGAGGATGTTGTTTGGGTTGGACAGATGTGAAACATGTGCGCTTCACTCACTGGGATCCGTGTCTGAATTCATGTCATCATGTGGAGATGGAGGAGGACAGCAGAGAAGGACCAGCACAAATGAATGAGATGTCACTTCTGTTCAGAGCGGATAAGAGGGATTCTTAAACAGGGTGATTTAGTTTGCCTGACAGATCTAACACACTGAATCTTCACCAAGCAGACTGAGACTGTGTTATTAGATGTAAGTGGTCTTGTGTCTTGAATAGTAGGATGTTATCACATTTAATAAATGTTATTTTGTGAGGTCCTAAACAGGAGTGGATTTGCACAATAACATTGTAAATCGAACTATTAATACTGTGGGATATACAGCGTTTGCATCAGGTCGTCATATTAAGTTTGTATGTTTAAACTTAAAGCTACACTGTGTGATATTTTCCCCCATCTAGTGGTGAAAAGGTATATGACCATCCAGTGAATATTAGTTTCTGTTCCTCTCAATTCCGATTTCGTTTTAACTCCTACAGTGGCCGATTTAGTCCAAGATTAACATGGCTTCCAGTTCGACCTCGTCCACATTCGACACGGTGCCATCGAGTGTTAAAACACCAAAGGCGAAGCTTGAATTTACGGGTATGTCCCTCTTTGGCTAATGTACTTTCAAGATGGAGGGGCAACATGGCGACCCGCATTCGAACCCTCACCCGTATGTATTTTCAATGGCATATTATAAACTTACGAGAATACTTTATTACTTGAAAGAAGAAAATATACATTAATGAGCACATATATATTGAAAGAACTAAGTGTTTTTAGCTAAGAATAAACGAAAAAAGTTACACAGTGTAGCTTTAAGAAAATATAAAATATTAGTTGTGTTCAGGGAAGGATGAATTAAAAACGTATGAACAATACTAATAGAGCATAAAAATATTTGATACAAATTATATATACTTTAGTAAAATATTAATAATAAATATAACAAAATATTGTATACTTGTATTTATTACTTATTTAAAAAAAAAAAATATATATATATATATATATATATATATGTGTGTGTGTGTGTGTGTGTATGTATATATACAGTATATATATATATACAGTATATATATATATATATACACACACACACACACACACACACACACACACACACACCAATCAGGCATAACATTATGACCAGGTGAAGTGGATAACACTGATTATCTCTTCATCACCTGTTAGTGGGTGGGATATATTGGGCCAAATTGTGATGGCTAGACAACAGCATCTCCAAAACTGCAGCTCTTGTGGGCTGTTCCCGGTCTGCAGTGGTCAGTCTCTATCAAAAGTGCTCCAAGGAAGGACCAGTGGAGAACCGGCCACAGGGTCATGAAGGACCAGTGGAGAACCGGCCACAGGGTCATGGAGGACCAGTGGAGAACCGGCCACAGGGTCATGGAGGACCAGTGGAGAACCGGCCACAGGGTCATGGGCGGCCGAGGCTCATTGATGCCCATGGGGAGCGAAGGCTGGATCAAACAGACGAGCTACTGGAGCTCAAACTGCTCAAGAAGTTAATGCTGGTTCTGATAGAAAGGTGTCAGAATACACAGAGCATCTCAGTTTGTTGTGTATGTGGCGGCACAGCCGCTGACCAGTGCCCATGCTAACCCCTGACCTCCGCCCAAAGCACCAACAGTGGCCCGTGAGCATCAGAACTGGACCACAGAGCAATGGAAGAAGGCCTGGTCTGATGATCACGTGTTCTTCTACATCTCGTGGATGGCCGGGTGTGTGTGTGGCTTACCTGGGGAACACATGGCACCAGGTGCATTATGGGAAGAAGGCGTGGCGGCGGAGGCAGTGATGCTTTGGGCAATGTTCTGCTGGGAAACCTTGGGTCCTCCATCCATGTGGATGTGACTTTGACACGTCCCTACCTAAGCATTGTTGAGCCCATGTCCAGCCTCTCATGGAGACGGTATTCCCTGGTGGCTGTGGCTCTTTCAGCAGATAATGCGCCACAAAGCACAAATGCTTCAGGAATGGTTTGAGAAGCCCAACAATGAGTTTGAGACGTTGACTTGGCCTCCAAATTCCCCAGATCTCAATCCAATCGAGCATCTGTGGGATGAGCTGAACAAACAAGTCCGATCCATGGAGGCCCCACCTCACAACCTACAGGACTTAAAGGATCTGCTGCTAACATCTTGGTGCCAGATACCACAGCACACCTTCAGGGGTCTAGAGGAGTCCATGCCTCGACGGGTCAGGGATGTTTTGGCAATATCAGGTCATAATGTATTTGCCTGATTTGCATTATGCCTGATCGGTGTATATATTTCCTGTAGCTTTCTTGTAGCTCAAACAGTAGAGCATGGCGCTAGCAACGCCAAGGTCAGGGGTTCGATTCCCAGGGAAAGCAAGAACTGACAAAATGTAAATTGTGTACATTGAATGCAATGTAAGTCGCTTTGGATAAAAGCGCCTGCCAAATGCATAAATGTAAATGTAAATATAAATATATGAATAATACAATACATACATTATATTATAATGGTTTTATCATCCAACAGGTAAAATTGTAAGTCTGATCTCACTTAGTAATGTAACAACACACTTGAGGAATCACACTGAAGTTAAAACTTAGAGATTTGTCTCAACCACTAACCTCAAGCATTAGAGGAATATTAAAGCAGCACTAGGTAACTTTTCAACCTTCATAATATATTTTCAAACCTCTTGTGATGATACATCGACTTACAATAGGTTGAATGACACGTCTGCCATAGCCTGACGGGGTCTGTATCGTTTTTAATCGTACTTTTAAACTTCGGGTTTCGGGTAGTAACCCGAGAAAAAAAAGAACTACAAAATTCGACTGCTTTACGGCATATACGTCACTTCCACCCCCACTTCCTTAAATTCAGACGTGCGAGAAAAACTATAATTGTTTGCCAAATGTTAAAGTCATGGCCGAAGCAGCACAGAAAAATAAGAAAGCAAAGGTTTTGTCGGAGGAAAGCAAAAAGAGGAAACGAGAAAGTGATGAGATTAAAGGCAGGAGGATCAACATTGGCCAGCGTTTGCTCGTTGGCGTGAGCTGAAGGAGGAGGGGCTACATTCTTGCAAGTAAATACGTAATACATACAAAATCATATTTTAGGACACCTAACATGTCTGTGATATTGGTTTATTTGTCTTTCCTCAAGCTATAATGCAAATCGATTTTTCAAATTTGCAGATTCATCTATGGTAGCTTGATATTATAATATTGACGATATGGTCATTACCTACCACTCAAACATTGAATTGAATGCCGCGTTCCAGGCAACCCGTAACCCGTGTTTTTTCAACCTTCTACCCGTGAAAGTGGACTGGAACGGCAGTCAAACCCGTGACTTCCCACCCGTGAACTCGTACTAGATCGATGTACACGAGTTTTGACGTCACATAGCCCGCGAAGCAGCGCCCTACGGATGCGGTGTTTATGAAACAAATATACAAATAACGTAAAATAAAAGGTATAACAGCTTTTCTTGCCGTCTGCGCTGTTTTTCTCCTCCGTTTCCCTCAAATAAATAAGCAAGGAGTAAGCACCTTTGGCGCTAGATGATTGTAAATGAGCATACACCCCATAAGGTCCGACATGCTTTGTTTACATCAAACTACCACACAATTCCTTGCGCTCAGGCAGTTTGGCGTGACTTTGCCTGGAACACTACAAAGTCGTGAGTCGTGGTTTGAAGTTGTAATTTACGGGCTCAAAAACCTGCCTGGAACGCAGCAGAAGGATCATATAGATTCTGTAAAACGGGAACCAATAGACTAGGCTTCTATAATGACGCTGGCTTGTAAACGTGAGCATCGCGATCATTTGGCGTTTGAAAAAAATAAAACCCATGAAATGATATTCATATGACATGCTGAAACATGTGCCACTGTACCTGGGATGAAGACATTTCACACACGACGCAAACAGAACATCTGCATGTTAACTCCTGCAGTGTTCAGGGCTATCATAGTTGTCATGTCAACAAATGCACGTGCGATGCATCCACTGATGTAGAATGACAGTTTACGACAGTAGTAGAGGACAATACTGTTTCACAACTGTAGGGGGAGCCCGAGAGCAAAAGTTACCTAGTGCTGCTTTAATGCTTGACACAGGAATCTTTTCTTTATCCACAAACCTCCACTATTGCCTTCCATCCTTTCCACGAGACCCAGCCATGAGTTGCCATGGCGACGGTGCAGGGTTACCGGGTTGAGGATGCAAGGGCTTCTGAGAGGCCAAATCACAATTCACCTCACCCCACCCCGTCCGGGACATCCTTCAGCGTGCAGACGGGTCAGTGTCACCCTGGCCTTTGATCAGAGACACGAGCCTGGCTCTGGAGTGACATGCACAGGAAGTGCTCGGGGGGAAGCAGGAGATGCCGTTTCCTCAGGGTCCTACACCCCTGCCGACCCCTGCGACCCCTGCCATTGTTGAAGAGCTGAAGATCCAGAGAGACGTGGCAGGGCAAACCGGTCACTATAGCCTGAAGGCAGGTCGCTCACACAGGGAGAGTCTGTGACAGAAAAACAAGCATTATTTTTACAAACCCATTTAGAAATTACACCTATGGAAGACAATTAATGACAAATGTTTCTAATATATGTGTGTGTGTACTCTGTTAATTATTATTTATATATAAATACACACACATTCATGTATATATTTAAGAAATATTTGCATGTATATACTGTATATACATTTATATAATCTATAATATATCTAAATATAAATGTTTTATATATAAAAATAATATATTTTTCTTAAATATGTACATGCTTGTGTGTGTATTTATATATTAATAATAATTGTACACACACATATATTATGTAAACACAAATTTTTATTTTGGATGCGATTAATCACGATTAATCTTTTGACAGCCCTAAAATAAATATAAAAATTAGCAACACAGAACTATTGATCCACGAACGTTGCAGTTACTATAACTGGCAACGTTACGAATCTGATGCGGCAGACAAACTGTGCGTTTGTGTCACAAAATTATCCCGTTTAAAGTGAGCATATGTAAACACCAGATCGGATTAGATAACGTCTCATGTAAACAGTCCACCGAATCTTTCAATCGGAATGATTTTAATCGGAATGACAAAAAAGTGCGCATGTAAACGTGGCTACTGTGAGGTTGCGTTATACATCCTCTTCATGTGTGTGAACGCGCACAGTGTTTACGTGAATACTTGACTTGGCATTTTGATATATTTCTGTGTTTATTTGGCTGTTTAGGCGTAAGACAAAGGCTACTATGCTTGTCCGTGTTGCACTCGGAGCGCGCGCACAGCATCCTGTATACAGTTCTCTTTCGCGACTTATCGAGCTTTTATTATTTATTTTCATCAACTGAAATCTGCGCGGATTATCATAAATACAACTCATTTATTTATCACAAGGGTCTCTGCAGTAAAAGCGAAAGTACCAGCGGGTGAAATGTTTCGAAAAGTCTCTTTCTACTACAAAGCACCAGTTTCAATAAAAGGATCGGCATTAGGCTTGCTACGATAGTCAGTGTTGCCAGTGTTACCAGTGTTCAGACTCAACACCGGTTACATCCATAGACTGTAAAAAACTATGGACGTAGTGTCCGTGACGTCACCCATAGGATTCTGAAGAGCCGCTCTGAAGCGCAAAGAATGGACAAGCTGGCCGTCGCCATCTTGGATAGATGACGCGCGTCACTCCCGGATAACAGAAAATGGGCAAAGAGGCGGGACGTGGGCGGAGCTGAGGTGACGTGATGACTAACAGACAGCAGACAAACAGCTATCCACCTGTCACTCAAAGTGGCCACGCCCTTATTTATGCAGAACTTTAAGGCTTTATATAATGTAAACGAATGAGTTATAAAAACATTCACCCCCCTCACAGTCGTCATGAAGGACAAAATTAGCCGTATAGACCAAAAGCACAATGTGTCCCAGACTGTAAACATGTGTTCTTCTGCTGTAAAGTTGGGCATTTTAACATGAGCTCAATGAGATTCTGTTCCTTCTGGAGTCTGTCTCAAGTGGCCAGTCCATGAATTGCAGTCACTTCCGTATTGGCTTTAAGAGAAACTGCGGGAGGATGCCGCTTGGTTACATCACTTGCCTACCGTGGCATCGCCCCACCGTCGTTTAGATTTTTTTATAGTAATAAAATAATTTAGTTCAGTTAGAGAACAGACAATACAAATAAAAACTGAACGTGTCTGCTTAATAAAGCATGATCTGACCGTGAGTCTCAGCAGGAGTCATTCATCAGATCTCACTCATCAGACAGTGAGGAGCTGACTGAGATAATCGCGGAAGATTTAGTTTCAAAGCGAAACGTAAAAGCGCCTATTTAAGGGAGTTTGTCATTTGTTGTTGTGTTTTTCTTTAAGAATAATAGGCTAATGAACCCACAATTCAAGCAGCTTAACTTTAATAGGAATTCATTGAAACCACTCGTTTTGCTCCGCTGCGTTATGAAAGCCAGAGCGGTCGTGTGCATGTTACTTTCGGTTAGATAGAATCAGTGATTTAAAAGCAGAGTCGGTGATACCGGTATTACCGGTGTTGTCACACATCAATTAACCGGTGGGAAAATTTCCTCACTGCCACATCCCTAATAGGCATATATTAAAGTTGCTGTTCCTCAAAATGGTTTTCGGTTGCTTTAAAAAGGCTGCAGCTGCTTGAATCATAAGAGGTTAGTTGGTTGCTGTCACGACTCATGACACTCGCGGACTGAACATGTGCGGCCGGTACACTGCAAAAAATGCTTTTCTTACTTAGTATTTTTGTCTTGTTTTCAGTCCAAATACCTAAAAAATCTTACATTAAGAAGCATTTACTAGACAAGCAAAAGTTTTTGTCTTGTTTTGGGGGAAAATAACTCAAATTGCTTAAAATAAGCAAAATAATCTGCCATTGGGGTAAGCAAAATAATCTTAATTCAAACAGAAAACAAGATTATTTTGCTTACCCCATTGGCAGATTATTTTGCTTATTTTAAGCAAAAACTCCCTTAATTTTGAGTTATTTTCCCCCAAAACAAGACAAAAACTTTTGCTTGTCTAGTAAATGCTTCTTAATGTAAGATTTTTTAGATATTTGGACTGAAAACAAGACAAAAATAAATTAAAAACAATTTTTCGGCGGGGGGGGGGGGGCAGTATCAAGATGCATGTTGACTTAATTCAAGTATTAAAGAGAAAACAGTGTCTTCACTTTTAAAGTTGAATGACAGGTGACGAGAACCAATCAGATTGGATAAAATAACACACATCCAATTCTGATTCGCCAGGGACGCAGCGACCTGCGTCCGGAGGAGGATCTTTAAGAAACCAATTAGAGACCAGCTTCAGGTCACATGCTGCCCGTAGATTTTTGGACTCTCATAGACGTCCATTGGTCCGGCGTCCCTCGCGCATGAAACCGCATGAAACATATTGAAGAACATATAAAATAGTAAACCAGTTCATCAAATCAAACCAGTTCAAATCAAAGCCAGTTTTTATTAAATGCTGAGGCTCTTACTAACAGCTGGCCCATCGTATGATTAAACTATTTTATTTTTATAAAATTTTTGTATACGTGTATATTTCTGGAATTTTAATGGGGGTCTCTATTGACCAGCCGCCACTACTATTATCATACACTTTTCATTAACTTCGGTAGGCTGTACAACAAGGGAATTGTAATTGGTTGCTTTTTTCTGCAGAGAGCAGATCTCTGTTGATGTGTCAATTGTTTTAGCGATCATTTGTTGGTCAAGGGTGAGAGACCTGGCGAGCCATAGGTTCCCAACCATTGCACTAGCGGGACGTTGACAGTTAAAGGGTTAAATATATTTTCAGGGCGCCACAGTCTAGTTCATGAATGGGAAGCACTGAAATGTATTTGTGGCGGTCAATATTGATATTTTGTGTGTGTGTGTCTGCTCCAATAATCTTTGTTTTGCAGCGTGACATTGCATTAAATGTACATTATAGTTATCAGTTCATGTGTTCCCTCCATTGACCTCGACATTGCACTATTTGAGCTTCATTCCGTGTGCATAAATGCATAA
This sequence comes from Gobio gobio, assembly GCF_949357685.1. Lineage (NCBI taxonomy): Eukaryota > Metazoa > Chordata > Actinopteri > Cypriniformes > Gobionidae > Gobio > Gobio gobio. Next base: position 46,751,096 of record NC_137111.1, read on the forward strand.
TAAGCTCTTAGAAGTGACTGTTAAAATCTGCTGATGTAACCGAGGGTGTGTCATGTGTATGAATCAGTGACCTTTGCTTTGACCTGCGAGCTTTGGCTCATAGTTTTTGCCTGCTTCTTGTGTAACATGCACATTCTGTGTTGTTGTGTCATCATAAATATCTTGTTTACGCTCAGGGAACTGCAGACGTTCCTCTGCATGTGTGGAATAAACACACTCGCTTTCTTCTCATCTGTTCAAATTTTCCACAAAAAAGTGAGTCAGGCATCAACTCTTTCAGGATGAATTGAACTATGTTGACATATTGTAAATAGTCAATATCCCTGTCATATATTTTTGTTTTTCTGAAGCTGAAGCCACGCAGTAACTTTCCAAAGTGAGCTCAGATCATATAAGGTCATCCGGACGTCTCTGGCTTGGAAAGCATGAGAGAAAACGAGAGCAATGTTTGTCGGACCATGTAAGGGTAGACACGCAAGAGTTTGAGTCTGCGAGCCACACAAATAATCTGAAGATAAAGCGGATCAGTGGCCCTGCAAAGAAATCCAAACAAAACAAAACTCTTCTGATACAAGCGTCTCACACTCACATATGGAAAAGTCCAGCGTGGAGGTTTCCCACAAGGGCTGAAATAACAGCGCTCCAGACTGACCAAATGGTGGCATTTTTGCGACCTCTTTTCCTGCTGGTGCGATTACATTTTGTTAGAGGTCGCACTGGTGCCCCTGTGGTGAAAATCAAGTTTTAAAGCAGCACTAGGTAACTTTTCAACCTTTATAATATATTTTCAAACCTCTTGTGATGATACATCGACTTACAATAGGTTGAATGACACGTCTGCCATAGCCTGACGGGGTCTGTATCGTTTTTAATCGTACTTTTAAACTTCGGGTTTCGGGTAGTAACGAGAAAAAAAGAACTACAAAATTCGACTGCTTTACGGCATATACGTCACTTCCACCCCCACCCCCACTTCCTTAAATTCAGACGTGCGAGAAAAATTATCATTTATTTGCCGAATGTTATAGTCATGGCCGAAGCAGCACAGAAAAATAAGAAAGCAAAGGTTTTGTCGGAGGAAAGCAAAAAGAGGAAATGAGAAAGTGATGGGATTAAAGGCAGGAGGATCAACATTGGGCAGCGTTTGCTCGTTGGCGTGAGCTGAAGGAGGAGCGGCTACATTCTTGCAAGTAAATACATAAGAGTACAAAATCATATTTTAGGATACCTAACATGTCTGTGATATTGGTTTATTTACTATCCTCAAGCTATAATGCAAATCGATTTTTCAAATTTGCAGATTCATCTGTGGTATCTTGATATTATAATATTGACGATATGGTCATTACCTACCACTCAAACATTGAATTGAAGGATCATATAGATTCTGTAAAACGGTAACCAATAGACTAGGCTACTATAATGGCTTGTAAACGTGAGCAACGCGATCATTTGGCGTTTGAAAAAAATAAAACCCATGAAATGATATTCATATGACATGCTGAAACATATGCCACTGTACCTGGGATGAAGACATTTCACACGCGACGCAAGCAGAACATCTGCAGTGTTCAGGGCTATCATAGTTGTCATGTCAACAAATGCACATGCGATGCATCCACTGATGTAGAATGACAGTTTACGACAGTAGTAGAGGACAATACTGTTTCCCAACTGTAGGGGGAGCCCGAGAGCAAAACCTACCTAGTGCTGCTTTAAATGTTGTTTATATGCTTTCAGACAAACCATGTGCAAATTCAAGGCCATTGCTGAGTATTTTCTCCAAAGACAGTCTCACAAACACGGTTTGAAATCGCGGGTGTTTCTGACGTCACAAACTACCTCACTCTGAAGCAGTGGGCGGAGTCTCAAGAGAAGCAGGTTATCACGGTATATTTTTCTGTTGATATGAATAATCGGGTAGATTTAGTAATATAGTGGGTGAATTATAGCCTGACAAGCTAGAGCCACATCAAGATGTTGGGTCTGGGAACACACAATTGGCACGGCTCAATCCGAGAGGCGGTGGTTGTCTTTCAAATTCCCAAATCAACGCTACAACCAACCAGAACGCTATCAGTGGTGAAACAACAAGTCAACTTTATTTATATAGCGCTTTTAACAATGCAGATTGTTTCAAAGCAGCTTTACAGTGTTAAACAGGAAAATAATGCAGCATCATTTTATTCAGCCGTCTAGCCATTCTGGAGAAAATGGTGATGTCATTAGTTCATTTCAATTATCATACAGTGACAGTGTGGGCTTTAGATCAGTAATTAGATTAGTAATTTAGTTTATATGGTTAATTTAGTTTAATAATTCGATTTATTTGGATATTTAGTTGAAAATTTTGTGTCCCCAACTGAGCACGCCAAGCCAGAGGCGACAGTGGCAAGGAAACCCAAACCCCATCAGGAGCATAATGGAGAAAAATAAACCTTGGGAGAAACCAGATTCAGTCGGGATTGTGATTGTGACAACTGATTGTGACAACAATCACAAGCGGGTTGTGGCTGAGTCCCATGCGTTTTCCCACCAGCGGATTTAGTTGATAGATTAAACTTTTGCCGTATCCAGTCGGCAAAACTCCGAACACATCTTCCTCTTTTAAGAATGAGTTCAGTGCAGTTCTTTGTTAGCAGGGAAGTAGCAGGGATTTGACGCGGAACCGGCACAACTCTGCCGTCATTATGTTAAGCCCGTCCACCGACTATATACACGATGTGATTGGCCTGACTAGAGTTTGGTTTCAAAGTGATTCAAAAGCATAAGGAGTCATGTGCTCTCGCTGTGCTCTGACGTCATACGGCGATCGGTCAGATGCATCTGGAACTAGCCTTCCATCAACACTGGCGAACGTTGTGTTACTATTGATGCTCATGGCTTTACGATCCTACATCGGCATCAAAACACAGCGAATCCAGCGCATTCGTGCAGCTCGCCGTCATTTGTATAGACGGAGATTACAATCGAGCCGCTATTAGCCACCAAAAATGGCGGTCACAAGTCTGTGTTGGTCTTGTTGGTCACGGTAACCCCAGCCCCTGACGCAAGCGGTTCTTACTTCTAGACCAGCAATGTTTTGGAGCTACTTAAGAAGCACTTTTCCTGGTTCGGAGCTGGTGCTTTGGGTGTGGAAAGACAAAGAACCGATTTGAAACTAGGCTCTGGCTCCAAACCAGCACCAGCACCAGCACCAGCACTGCCTCGGTAGGGTATTAGTCTGAGACCAAGACAAGACCGAGTACAAATGTGGTCGAGACAAAGACAAAACCAAGACCGGTCTCGAGTACTACAACACTAGATAGAGAACTCAAAGACAGGTTGAGAACACGGAAATCCTCCAACTATTATAATCTCGTTCCACTTGTCATGTTTATGCAGCTCTGAAAGAAATCCAGAAGAAACAGAAAAGCTTAAACCACAATCCTGCACGCAGGTGCTTCATATTACTCTAACATTCTCAGTGTGATACTGAGTTCCATTCAAAGCCTATATACACTCACCTAAAGGATTATTAGGAACACATACTAATACTGTGTTTGACCCCCTTTCGCCTTCAGAACTGCCTTAATTCTACGTGGCGTTGATTCAACAAGGTGCTGAAAGCATTCTTTAGAAATGTTGGCCCATATTGATAGGATGGCATCTTGCAGTTGATGGAGATTTGTGGGATGCACATCCAGGGCACGAAGCTGCCGTTCCACCACATCCCAAAGATGCTCTATTGGGTTGAGATCTGGTGACTGTGGGGGCCATTTTAGTTCAGTGAACTCATTGTCATGTTCAAGAAACCAATTTGAAATTATTCGAGCTTTGTGACGGTGCATTATCCTGCTGGAAGTAGCCATCAGAGGATGGGGACATGGTGGTCATAAAGGGATAGACATGGTCAGAAACAATGCTCAGGTAGGCCGTGGCATTTAAACGATGCCCAATTGGCACTAAGGGGCCTAAAGTGTGCCAAGAAAACATCCCCCACACCATTACACCACCACCACCAGCCTGCACAGTGGTAACAAGGCATGATGGATCCATGTTCTCATTCTGTTTACGCCAAATCTGACTCTACCATCTGAATGTCTCAACAGAAATCGAGACTCATCAGACCAGGCAACATTTTTCCAGTCTTCAACTGTCCAATTTTGGTGAGCTCATGCAAATTGTAGCCTCTTTTTCCTATTTGTAGTGGAGATGAGTGGTACCCGGTGGGGTCTTCTGCTGTTGTAGCCCATCCGCCTCAAGGTTGTGCGTGTTGTGGCTTCACAAATGCTTTGCTGCAGACCTCGGTTGTAACGAGTGGTTATTTCAGTCAAAGTTGCTCTTCTATCAGCTTGAATCAGTCGGGCCATTCTCCTCTGACCTCTAGCATCAACAAGGCATTTTCTCCCACAGGACTGCCGCATACTGGATGTTTTTCCCTTTTCACACCATTCTTTGTAAACCCTAGAACTGGTTGTGCGTGAAAATCCCAGTAACTGAGCAGATTGTGAAATACTCAGACCGGCCCGTCTGGCACCAACAACCATGCCACGCTCAAAATTGCTTAAATCACCTTTCTTTCCCATTCTGACATTCAGTGCACTGTCAGAAAAAAAGGTACATTGCTGTCACTGGGGCAGTACCCTAAGGTACATAACAAAAAAGGTACTAATATGTACCTTTAAGGTATTAATATGCACTCTTAAAGTACTGATATGTACCTTTTGAGGTACTAAAATGTACCTTTCAGGGGTGAGTAAGGTACAAAGATGTACCTTTTCACTTTTGTACCTTAGGGTACCGCCCCAGTGACAGCCCTGTACCTTTTTTTCTGAGAGTGTGTGGAGTTCAGGAGATTGTCTTGACCAGGACCACACCCCTAAATGCATTGAAGCAACTGCCATGTGATTGGTTGATTAGATAATTGCATTAATGAGAAATTGAACAGGTGTTCCTAATAATCCTTTAGGTGAGTGTATAGTATATAAAATCGGCACTATTTGGCATTTTTCATAATTTAAAATCCAGTTTAATTCTCTAATCTGTTGTAAATCTGAGTGAAGCAGATACGTGAATGAAAACAAATGAATCAACCAAGTGTTCTTAAACAATTGGGCACTAAAACATTTCCAGAAAAAACGTCTACTTCTGTCAATGGAGAAAATGCTTTTTGCCCCCATAAAGTGCAGTTTCAGCATCTGCCAGCAGGGGCAAACTGGACCGTACTAACCAGCTAAACCGTGACCCCTGGGTCACACGAGCTTGACTTTCCCCCCACCCATCCCATCATGATGATGTCAGCTGAAATGGAAAGTAGTCGCACAGCCGATTATTGCATTATGTTATTTCGATGAAACTATTCTTGTGCTTTACAATAACATGCCGTCAGCTCACAATACGACTAGGAAAGTAAACAGGGTCAATTGCATTTCATGTTGACAAAGCAGCGCAGTGGGGGATGCGCTATATCATCAGATGTGGGTTATTTCGCTGGGCAGACGGCTCATCCTAGCGAAGGGTTAAGCCCGGCTCAGTGCGTTCGTTTCATTTCCTCTCCATTTCCATCTGAGCAAACAAGCGGGTGACCTGACAGTGCACAGAGGGGTGGAGGGGAAGAGGAGGAGGGCGTTCGTGACTCGAATGAAAGCAGAGAGCGAGACGGAGAGGACACCCATGTGACCGTGAAAAGCCTGCAGTGTGCAGACGTTTGGGGATGGGCGGGCAAACCCCTGAAGAGAGCGACTGGCTGACTGACTGAGTGACTGCTGATGCGGCTTTAGCACAAAAACAATTCCAGGAAACACAGTGTGAGTGTTTACCTTCAGCGCCATGTGATCCTCGCGCTCTCACACACCGCCTACTCTACTGTATGTTTGGAACTACTACTCTTACCATATGTGAGCCTGGACCACAAAACCAGTCATATGGCCGAGATACAAATATTTGGAAATCTGAGGGTGCAAAACAATCAAAATATTGAGATAATAGCCTTTAAAGATGTCCAAATGAAGTCCTTAGCCATGCATATCACTACTAATAATACAATTACAGTAGGAAATGTACACATATCTTCATGGAACATGATCTTAATATCCATTAAAAAGAAAAATGGATCATTTTGACCCATGCGATGTGTTGTTGGCTATTTCCACAAATATACCTGTGACTTATGACTGTTTTGTGCTTCAGGGTCACATGAGCATTATGCATGACACACATGTATCATATCAATATCATGCATCATACAATGATTCCTGCTATTTGTCCTTGCAGCAAGGAAAAACAAATCCATATTTTAAATAGCTTTTTTTGCTGTTATGTATTTTACTAGGCCTGTATGTTATCATATGCACATCTTACAAATTAGCATTTTCAACATCACTTTCAAAAAAGAAACTGCAACAAATCTCAGCTCGATTTGAATAAGACATCATAACCTAGATTTTCAGTAAGCGAATTACATTTTATTGCCTCAGTAAGTGATTCAAACCAATGACTAATTTATTTGATTCAGAGTCAGACCGATTCTGCAATCGATTCACTAGATAATTTAAAAGAACCGTGTGATTCGTTTGAGAATTGAACAAGACATTGCTCTGTAAGTTTGTTTGTATTTTTAAGAATGATTCTGCAATTGATTCTTTTAAAAGAACCACATTATTCAAGCGATTTGTTTGTGAATTGAACAGCATTGCACTGCAAGTTGGTTTGCTTTTGTTTTTTTAAGAATGATTCAGCAATCAATTCAATTGATTAATTTAAAAGAACCGTGTCAATCAAGTGATTCATTTGTGAATTGAACAGCACATTGCACCCCAAGTTTATTTGTTTTAGTTTTTTGCAGAATGATTCAGCAATCAATTAAATTGATTATTTTAAAAGAACCGTGTCAATCAAGTGATTCATTTGAGAATCGAACAGCATCGCACTGCAAGTTTGTTTGTTTTAGTTTTTTTTAAGAAAGATTCTGCAATTGATTCTTTTAAAAGAACCATATCATTCAAGCGATTCGTTTGTGAAATGAACAGCACATTGCGCCCCAAATTTGTTTGGTTTTGTTTTATTTTTCCAGAATGGAAAAATAGATTCAGCAATTGATTCTTTCAAAAGAACCGCATCGATCAAGTGATTCCTTTGAGATTTGAACAGCCTTGCACTGCAAGTTTGTTTGTTTTAAGAATGACTCGGCAATCAATTCAATTGATTCATATAAAAGAACCCTGTCAATCAAATGATTCATTTGAGAATTGAACAGCACATTCACCCCAAGTTTGTTTGTTTTTGTATTTTTAAGAATGATTCTGCAATTGATCCTTTTAAAGAACCACATCAATCAAATGATTCGTTTGAGAATCGAACAGCACATTGTTCTGCAAGTTTGTTTGTCGTTAGTTTTTTCAGAATGACTCTGAAATAAAATAAATTGATTATTTTAAAGAACCGTGTCAATCAAGTGATTCATTTGTGAATTGAACAGCATTGCACCCAAAGTTTATTTGGTTTTGTTTCATTTTTCCAGAATGATTCGGCAATCAATTCAATTGATTCTATCAAAAGAACCGTGTCAATCAAGCGATTAATTTGTGAATTGAACAGCATTGCACTGCAAGTATGTTTGTGTTATGTTTCCAGAATAATTCTGAAATAAATTCAATTGATTGTTTTAAAAGAACCGTGTCAATCAAGTGATTCATTTGTGAATTGAACAGCATTGCACTGCAAGTATGTTTGTGTTATGTTTCCAGAATAATTCTGAAATAAATTCAATTGATTGTTTTAAAAGAACCGTGTCAATCAAGTGATTCATTTGTGAATTGAACAGCATTGCACTGCAAGTATGTTTGTTTTATGTTTCCAGAATAATTCTGAAATAAATTCAATTGATTATTTTAAAAGAACCGTGTCAATCAAGCGATTAATTTGTGAATTGAACAGCATTGCACTGCAAGTATGTTTGTGTTATGTTTCCAGAATAATTCTGAAATAAATTCAATTGATTGTTTTAAAAGAACCGTGTCAATCAAGTGATTCATTTGTGAATTGAACAGCATTGCACTGCAAGTATGTTTGTTTTATGTTTCCAGAATAATTCTGAAATAAATTCAATTGATTATTTTAAAAGAACCGTGTCAATCAAGGGATTCATTTGTGAATTGAACAGCATTGCACCCCAAGTTTGTTTGTATTTGTTTTATTTTTCCAGAATGATTCAGCAATAAATTCAATTGATTCTTTTAAAAGAACCGTGTCAATCAAGTGATTCATTTGAGAATTGAACTGCACATTGCACTATATAGGCCTACTATATACGTTTTTGTTGTTGAACGGAAAATATGTTTTCCATTAATAACATCAATTAGGCAAAACAATGATAAAATGACACAAAGCCTCATGCGATAACCATATGCTACGCGCCTTAAAGCTGCACTATGTAACTTTTCCGTCCACTAGAGGTCGCCTGTTCAAAACAAAGGCGTAGTTTGATGACGGCACGTTTGAGCGCAGAATCTTGGGTCATGTGGTCTTCACCTCACAGCCGGTGGGAAAGAATCGGGATAGGACTCGGGCAGAAATCATGTTGATGTGATTATTAACGTTACTGTAGTGAAGCAGAGCAGGAGCGAGTGTTGTGGAGCTGAGGAACCGCTGGAGCGATTGTTAATAAGATGAACGCAACACACACCTCACGAGCAGCGGGACTTTTATTATGCCACAGTCGCCGGCGCCACTTCCTCTGGTCATGAGTGTGAGGTAACGCAGCTCTGATGATCATATTAGACACATCTGAGTGTGTTGCAGTTAAAAGTGTAAAAGCGTTTCTGCAGAATAAAACCGGAAACCCGAGGGTAACGCAGATATGATGTCATCGACAGGCCACGCCCCCTCACACGTCCCGGTTCCTCGGTTAAAATAGCAATTTCTCACGATTTACAAATAGTTACATTTGGGATATTGTAAGTACTGAACTGAACAAAACATATAACACTGGCCTAGTGGTGTTTGGATATTTTACTGAAAAAATGTTACATAGTGCACCTTTAAATGACGCTGCGGCCATTTTGGTTGTTGTCATACGCCATTAGACAGGCAATCAAGTGAACTTTCCTTAAAAATCAGAGCGTGTTTGATTTTTTTATTATGATGTACCTAATGCTATCATGTGAGGAGGAATAGGGACAAAGGAAAATAGATCAAATATGAAGACATTCAATTCTGAGGGGAAAAAGCTTCTGGAGACGTGAGTCAATCCGCCGTGAACTCGTCTGCGCCGGCTAAAAGTAGAAACTCTCCTCACCCGCCCATCCTTGGGTTTTACCCTTATTAAAATATGATGGCTTATGACAGCGTCGCCGAGTCATTCTCTGCCTGTCTGTCAAGAAGTATATTTATATGTTTGGATGTATATACAGTTCTACACAAGATCTGTTGCAATACTACTTAGATCTTATAAGCAAATGCCGTTCCAGAGAAACTACATTAGCACAAGTACAAAAGTTGAGGAAAGTTTAACTTCTGGTTTCGCCATAACTGATTATAGAAATGAGCTGTGAAGATATATTTAAAATGCATGCATAAAATGTATCAGCATAGGGGTTTGGAACAAGTAAATAATGACTATCACTTTAAATAGATGGTTTTATATAAAGTGAGCTCCATGTGACATGAACTAGTTTCAATAGCTCTCTTCATTTTTTTCCCCTGTCAAAGCCAATCTCTGCTGTGGCTCTGGCCTAGATTGCTTCAAAGGCCTTCTGCAGTTATCTAGGACAGACCACATCCAACAACAGTCACAGAAAACTCCTCACACACACACACACACACACAAAAAGAGATTTCTATTGATTCGAGTTGACCAGAAAAACACTGCGCTTGTGCTAAAATGAAAGCAAAAATGCATGAATTCTCAAACCGTGGCAAAGAGCCGAAAGACCTGGAGCGATGAGATTACACCAGGTCATTGTAAAACAAGAAAAAAGAAATGAATCCACTGTGGTTCACTGGAAGCGTCCTGTAGAAAGTGAAGCTTGGTGTTTGGACACATGACTCTTGATTCAAACATTCATGCTATAATTATGTGGTTGATTTCGCTTAAGATGAAAAAAATTCTGCCTAAAATTGGTACTGAAATGACTGAAACGGAAAAAAAATTAAGCTTAATAATAATAATATAATAATAAAATTAAACTAAAATGCATATAACAAAATAATAAAAAAAAATAGATTTTAATTAAAATGTAAATAAACATAAAAATAATGCTAGTATATTGTGTGCAATACTAATATAAAATAAATTAGAATACAATAACTTATATTTTTTAAATGTTGTTGTAAATCAAATATAATAACATAAAATTAAATTAATTAAAAATACATTTTATTAAAATTAATAAATCTAATTATTAAATATTGTATAGTTTATTGAAACTGTAATTAATTAATTAAATAAACAAATTATATTTATAAATGTTGTTAATGGTTTATATTAATAAATAAATTAAAAAATAAATTAAAACTGAAAAAATAAAGCTTAATAATAAAAAAACTAAACTAAAAATGACAGAGGCATACAACAAAATAACTAAAACTTAAATTAAAATGAAAATCATATAAAATATTATAAAATATGTATTTTATTAAATTAAAATGAAACAAAAGCTAATTCAAAACACCAACAATACTAGTATAAACAAATACTAAAATAACAATAAATTATATAATCTGTAATAAATACAATAAAATATATTTAGAAATGTTGTTAATTATTTAAATAAAATAAATAAATAATACATTATAATAAATCAAATATATGAACAAAAATAAAACAACTAAAATAAAATAAATATAAAATAAAAAAATGAAACTGCTAACAACACTAGTATAAATAATAAAAAATTAATACATTAAAAATAAAATGTATTAAAATGAAGAAATGAATGTATTAAATATTGTATAGCTTATAGAAACTGTAATAAATAAAATGTTGTTAATGATTTATATTAATTAGATAAACAAATGATAAATTATAAATAAAATATAGTAACAAAAACAAAAATACAACTAAAATAAAACTACTACTAAACAAAACTAAACTACTAACAATACTAAATTAATTAATTAAAATTCAATTTATTACAATTAATAAATTAATGCATTAAATATTTTATAGCTTGAAATAAATAAATGTATAAATTATTTATATTAATTATATTAATGAAGAAAATCATATATAATAAATAATAACAACATTATAAATGTTGTTAATCGATTCTATTAATGACATTAAATAAATTATAATAAATAATTAAAATATAATAACAACATTATAAATGTCGGTAATTATTTCTATTAATGATATTAAATAAATTATAATAAATAATTAAAATATAATAACAACATTATAAATGTCGGTAATTATTTCTATTAATGACATTAAATAAATTATAATAAATAATTAAAATATAATAATAAATTATAATACATAATTAAAATATAATAACGACATTATAAATGTCGGTAATTATTTCTATTAATGACATTAAATAAATTATAATACATAATTAAAATATAATAACGACATTATAAATGTCGGTAATTATTTCTATTAATGACATTAAATAAATTATAATACATAATTAAAATATAATAACGACATTATAAATGTCGGTAATTATTTCTATTAATGACATTAAATAAATTATAATACATAATTAAAATATAATAACGACATTATAAATGTTGGTAATTATTTCTATTAATGACATTAAATAAATTATAATAAATAATTAAAATATAATAACAACATTATAAATGTCGGTAATTATTTCTATTAATGACATTAAATAAATTATAATACATAATTAAAATATAATAACAACATTATAAATGTCGGTAATTATTTCTATTAATGACATTAAATAAATTATAATAAATAATTAAAATATAATAACGACATTATAAATGTCGGTAATTATTTCTATTAATGACATTAAATAAATTATAATACATAATTAAAATATAATAACGACATTATAAATGTCGGTAATTATTTCTATTAATGACATTAAATAAATTATAATACATAATTAAAATATAATAACGACATTATAAATGTCGGTAATTATTTCTATTAATGACATTAAATAAATTATAATACATAATTAAAATATAATAACGACATTATAAATGTCGGTAATTATTTCTATTAATGACATTAAATAAATTATAATACATAATTAAAATATAATAACGACATTATAAATGTCGGTAATTATTTCTATTAATGACATTAAATAAATTATAATACATAATTAAAATATAATAACGACATTATAAATGTCGGTAATTATTTCTATTAATGACATTAAATAAATGATAATACATAATTAAAATATAATAAACACACACATACAGGTTAGTTAAGGAGTGTCACTGTTCAGATCAGTGTGTGATATGCTTGTAATGATCCCTTGAATAAAAGAGTCTGCTGAATGACTCAATGTAAATAATATGGGCCGCGTTTGTGAAGAATAATAACACAAACTCACAAAAGCAGTATTAGCGCAGCCGTGGCGGCGGCTGACTCCAGACCTGTCCACACCTGTGAGGTTACATCAGCCGTGCATTCAGGGCCCTGGGGGTGGATGGAGGTGTAGGCATCAGAGGAGGGCCACCTGCTCCATCACGACCCATTCAGCCCATCATCACACCACATCTATGAGCCTGCAAAGACCACCACACAAAGCTGCTCAAAGACTCTTTTGTTTCGCACTCACCTCCATATTTTCTTTCTTTTCTCCGTTGTGCATTTGTCCCGTCTCCCCCCCGAGGGCTTGTTAAAACATCGCCCAGGCCTGAAACGAAGGTGGAGCCGAGGGTACGGATTGTTTGGGACAAAAAAAGCCAAGCCCGTGGGCTATTTTCACTGGATATTGTAAACCTACACAGGTGGGATTATGAAGAAAAAAGGGCAAGATGCTGAATGGAAGAGACGCGGCTCGTTCAGGAGGGCTCAGGCTCTGTTTATCTCACTGATCGTCATTTTGGTGGTAATAATATGTGTGTATTTTCACTTGCTTTTGTCCACGCCCTGGAGCGATTTTGCATCTTTCACAATGCTGTAATTTATCGTCTTGAGTCCTCAATGCTTAAATAGCCTCTTTGTGCGAGTAACAGTAACTGCTATATTTTACACATAAATGTTATTTGCATATATCGTTACATTTTTTGCAGCATATCATAACTTTATACGCTTGTAACTGCACCCATAAAAGTTAATTATACATGGAAACTGCATTTATTAATCTTTGTTGTTAGTTATTAAAAATACGCTCCATTGTTTGTTCATGTTGCATTAACTAATGTCACACAACTTTTAGAAGTGTTTTAGTATCAATCATGTTCATTATTGGATTGTGTTCACTAATGTTAACAATGCCAATATTAATTTTGAGATATACACTCAAAAAAAAAAAATTTGTTGAATTTACTTAAAAAGCTGCGTTAAGTGGTTCCACACAACTATATTGAGTCATTTTTACAAATAACAATTTAGTTAAATGAACAAAAGAAAGTCAAGTAAAGCTGACAAAATGTCTTTAAGTAAATACAAACCATTTGAATTTGTCACTGTTACATAATTTTTATATGTGCAGTTTACTTAATAATGTTACGTTCAATTTATAAACGTTTATTATGTTAGGTGTACACAGTTATTGATTTAATTTACCTTATTAAATTAACTACTTGCTCTACAAGTGTAAGTGTAAAAACTATTAAATATAACAAAAAGCATATTTTTTGAGAACAGGAAGTCCATCCAATAAATGATTGTATGAGTGGCCACAGCCTAAACACAGGCACCACTCTTCTGCATAATGGTTACCACAAAATTACTATTGAAAATTACTAAAATAACTGCACATAAACTAACAACATTTTTCCCTTTAGTGAAAAAGATAAAATAACACTTTAATCCCTAAATTTACTCTCCTAATGCAGTCCCTTGCAAAGCATGCTGGGAACTACAGATCCACTGCCCAGTTTGTTCGTTTCACTCAATGTTAAGTTGACCGAACAAACACTTATTAAGTAAAGCTGACAATACTCATTTTTAGTAGAAACAACTCAGTAAATCTATTAGTACATTTAGTTACATGAGTTTTTTAAGTAATGTGAACAAGGATGATTTGAGTGCAACTAACAACAGTGAAAGTTCATTTTTTTAGTGTAGGTATAAATTCATGTACTTGTAATGCTGATGTTACATTAATATCCTAATAAAAGCTGTCTCATGTTGAGATCACATGATCACTTTCTCACGTGTAGTAAAATAATTGCTGAATGGTTATAGTGCATTTCCGAAACGCAACGCAAACTATTGTTTTTGCTGCATCAACGCCGTTGCGTTTCAGAGCAATTCCAAGATGATTATCATACATACACAACATGAAATATTACAAAAATTACCGGATTTTTGACCAGATTTGCAGGGCACTGTAAAACAAATCAATAAGTTATGAACATATGTTTTAAAAAAAGTTTCAAGTTATACAAGATTTAACTCATTTTTAATGAGTAAATGTAATTTACCTTGAAATGACTTAAATATCCAAGTTGATTGCACTTAAAATATATATATATATATATACTTAAAATATATATATATATATATTTTAAGTATATATATATATATATATATATTTTAAGTATATATATATATATATATTTTAAGTGCAATCAACTTGGATATTTAAGTCATTTCAAGGTAAATTACATTTACTCATTAAAAATGAGTTAAATCTTGTATAACTTGAAACTTTTTTTAAAACATATGTTCATAACTTATTGATTTGTTTTACAGTGCCCTGCAAATCTGGTCAAAAATCCGGTAATTTTTGTAATATTTCATGTTGTGTATGTATATATATTTAAATAGTTAAAGAGTTAGTCTGCAGATTTTGTGCAAATGTGTAGTGTAGTATAATGTATGATTTTTATTTTTTTTTGTCTCAGACTATGATATCACACAAGTTTGGTATTTTGAGACAATTTTAGAACAAGGTCAACATGTGTATTATGAGAATTGTTTTAAAAGTTATGCGCAGATTTTAAAGGGGACCTATTATGCCCTTTATCAAAGTCTTGATGTTGTTTTTGGGCTGTACTTGAGCAGGTTTTCCTGCTTGAATGTTGATTATTTTACACATAGACCGTTAAAAAATTATGGATGATGTGTCTTCACTACCTTAGACTGATGAAACGTGAAGCTGCCAACGTACGAATATGGCGCTGACATCTATAGTGATTTGGGACCGGAGTCTGTGCAGTAGTACCAAACTTATTTAAAGAACGAATACTTGAACTAACATCAGCGTGATAAAAACTGCCTAAAATGACAGAAAACATCTTTGAGAAAAAATTATTTGAAGTGTAATTTGACTCTTTAGTTGTTTGTCCCATGTTCCATTATATTACACGGAGAGGGCGGGGTTTATGAGCTATACTGGGACCAACCACCAGGGGCCGATTGAGACGCTTTGGCTTGATTTTCCTCATATTCTCTATTGTTGCAGCTCCTCTCTTCCCCGTCTGTCAGTAACGCTCCGTATAGTTCCTGTCTCTATGAAGCCCCTCCCTCTGAAAAGCTCAATGTGCTCTGATTGGTCAGCTGGAGCAGTGTGTTGTGATTGGTCAAGCACTTCCAGCGTGTTTGGGAAAAGTCCCGCCCCTTACCATAACCGCCAGTTTCAACACACTACTAACCAACTCAACCAGGCCACGCCCCTTTATTCTGCGTATGAATTATTTAAATGAGGAATATTGTGAAGTGTTCGTTACCAGGAGAAACTCAAGACTACTATGGAGGCGTTTCAGGAGTTCAGAAACACTAATATAGAGAAGAACTCCCACAGCAACACTAAAAAAAGATGAACATGGAAAAAAGCAAAATAGGACATTTCAAACACTGTCTACATAGCACACGTTTTAGAAATCGTACACCCTCATTATTCCGATTAGTGGTTTTTCTTAGACCTTTACATTTGATCCCCTCACAGGTTGAGTGGTTTGGGTTTGGTGTAGTCTGCCGCAGTGCCAAACAAACAGACCGGCTCGTCTCTTCCTCCCTCATAAACAGAAGGAGCCGCAGGGGTTTGGCCGCGAGGCCCGCATGAGCCTGCTTTGGGCCGGGAGGATTGTTTTTAGCGTAGCGTAGCAACGCGGCTCTCCACCGAGCACAGAGACATTAACCCAGACAGCAGATCCCACACAACCACAGCAACACCACAAACAGTCTGAGCACGAGATGCTGAGCGCTATAAAATATAATGTGAAACACAGGACAAAAACAGATGATGCAACATCTAGTGTGCATGCACTCTCAAAATGATCATAATTGTACAGTAAAGACTAGGGCTGTCAAAAGATTAATCGCGATTAATCACATCCAAAATAAAAGTTTGTGTTTACATAATATATGTGTGTGTGTACTCTGTATAATTATTATGTATATTTAAATACAAACACATTCATGTATATATTTAAGAAATATTTGCATGTATATACTGTATATACATTTATATAATTTATATTATATATAAATATTTTATATATAAATATCATTTTTTTTAAATATATACATGCTTGTGTGTTTTTTATATATAAATAATAATTATACACAGTACACACACACATATATTATGTAAACACAAACTTTTATTTTGGATGAGATTAATCGCGATTAATCTTTTGACAGCCCTAGTAAAAACCTGTTCATTTGTTAACGGTACACTCACTAACTCTGTACAACTGTAGCTGATCTAATTAAATATTTCATGTATTTTAAGGTAAAAGTGTACAGTACATTTTTGGGATGTAAAAAATATCACCATAAATTGTAGAATTCTCTGTGATGATTTAGTTTTTTAGTTATGTACTGTACATTAGGGTTTTATGTTACATCTTATGTTGTTAAATTAATGTTTATTGTATTGTTTTAGTGTTGTGTGTTATCATGATTGTGTTTGTGCGCACTTGCTTCAGCTTGTGGAAAAGCTACTATAGTGAAGATCTTTGATTCATCATGATGATGCAACATCTAGTGTGCATGCACTCTAAAAATGATCATAATTGTACAGTAAAAACCTGTTCATTTGTTAACGGTACACTCACTAACTCTGTACAACTGTAATTGATCTAATTAAATATTTCATGTATTTTACAGTAAAAGTGTACAGCACATTTTTGGGATGTAAAAAATATCACCATAAATTGTACAACCCCAAATCAGAAAAAGTTGGGACAGTATGGAAAACGCAAATAAAATAAAAAAAGAAGTGATTTCTAAATTTACTTTGACTTGCATTTCATTGCAGACAATATGAACACTAAATATTTCATGTTTTGTCTGGTCAACTTCATGTCATTTGTAAATATGCATCCTTTCCTGTCTTTCAGACCTGCAACACATTTCAAAAAAAGTTGGGACAGGAGCAATTTAGGGCTAGTAATGAGGTAAAATGGTTAAATAATGATGTGATTTGAAACAGGTGATGTCAACAGGTGATTGTAATTATGATTTGGTCCAAAGCAGCATCCAAGAAAGGTCTTATCATTTAGGAGCAAAGATGGGCCGAGGATCACCAGTTTGCCAACAAATACGTGAGAAAATTATTGAAATGTTTAAAACTTTAGAATTTAGAAATTTAGATTTAGAAATCACTTCTTTTTTTTTTTTTTTGCGTTTTCCATACTGTCCCAACTTTTTCTGATTTGGGGTTGTAGAATTCTCTGTGATGATTTAGTTTTTTATTGTTCTCAGTTATGTACTGTACATTAGGATTTTATGTTACATCTTATGTTGTTAAATGAATGTTTATTGCATTGTTTTAGTGTTGTGTGTTATCATGATTGTGTTTGTGCGCACTTACTTCAGCTTGTGGAAAAGCTACTATATTGAAGATCTTTGATTCATCATGTCTTTCTCATCACCACCTACACCTCTTTGATATATTAAAGGGGGATGTCTAATGCTATTTCATGCATTCTGACTTATTTACACTGTTTAAGGTGCACTATGTAACATTTTTTCAGCAAAAAATACAAATACCACTAGGCCAGTGTTATATATTTTGTTCAGTTGAGTGCTTACAATATCCCAAATGTTTCCAACTATTTGTAAATCGTGAAAAAAATTGATATTTTACCCGAGGAACCGGGACGTGTGAGGGCGTGGCCTGTCGATGACATCATATCCGCGTTCCCCTTGGTTTCCGGTTTTATTCTGCAGAAACGCTTTACTCTCACTGCAGTGTGAACAAGTGTCACAGCAGCCGCTGAGAGAACACACAGAGTAACGTCATCACATCACACACACACTGAGATGTGTCTAATATGATCATCAGAGCTACGTTACCTCACACTCATGACCAGAGGAAGTGGAGCCGGCGACTGTGGCATAATAAAAGTCCCGCTTTTAGTCCTATCCCGATTCTTTCCCACCGGCTGTGAGGTGAAGACCACATGTCCCAAGAGTATGCACTCAAACGTGCCGTCATCAAACTACGCCTTTGTTTTGAATTGGCAACCTCCAGCGGATGGAAAAGTTACATAGTGCAGCTTTAAAGAGTTGATTCTCATGCTAAATATGGCCAACATAAGCTTTTCCTTTAAAGGATTAGTTCACCCAAAAATGAAAATTATGTCATTAATTACTTACCCTCATGTCGTTTCGACACCCGTAAGACCGTTCATCTTCAAAACACAAATGAAGATATTTTAGTTGAAATCTGATGGCTCTGAAAGGCCTCCATTGGCAAAATGGCACGGTTCACTCTCAAGACCCTTAAAAGGCACTAAAGACGTCGTTACAAAGTCCATCTCACTACAGTGGTTCTACAATAACTTTATGGAGTGACGAGAATAGTTTTTGTGCGCAAAAAAAACCCTAAATAACGACTTATATAGTGATGACGATTTCAAAACACGGCATCATGAAGCTTCGAAGCGTTATGAATCAGTGAGTCGAATCATGATTCGGATCGCGTGTCAAACCGCCAAACTGCTGAAGTCACGTGACTTTGGCGATTCAAACCGCTGATTCATTACGCTTCGAAGCTTCATGAGGCCGTGTTTTGAAATCGTCATCACTATATAAGTCGTTATTTAGGGTTTTTTTGCGCACAAAAACTATTCTCGTCACTCCATAAAGTTATTGTAGAACCACTGTAGTGAGATGGACTTTGTAACGACGTCTTTAGTACCTTTTAAGGGTCTTGAGAGTGTAAAGTGCATTGAGCCAATGGAGGCCTTTCAGAGCCATCAGATTTACACTAAAATATCTTCATTTGTGTTCTGAAGATGAACGGAGGTCTTACGGGTGTCGAACGACATGAGGGGAAGTAATTAATGACAGAATTTTCATTTTTGGGTGAACCAACCCTTTAAATGTCCAATTTATGATGGTAGAGTACATATGAAAAGCCAATGCTTTTTCGTATGATTCATAAACACAGTCATGCATGCTCATCCCATACAGAGTTTAGTTTTCTCATAGAAGTATCTGTAGTAACGAGACAGAAGGCCTTTTGTATGACAAGTCTTTTTAGTGTAAGGGAACATGGAAAAATCTGTAGGAAACAGCCCACATGACACAAATACAGTCTGTCATTTCGAGAGTATTTGACTCTGTTTCCAAGCCAGGCCTCTCAAATGGCTTCCATGTGTGAGAGTTGAGAGGAGAGGCAGATCTCGGCGGGTTTGCTTTGTCTGAGAGCTCTTGGCAGCTTCGCAAGGATTCCTGAAAGCCGGAGCAACATGGCGTCACCCCAACAGCTCCCTGACTCAGAAGCACAAGGACGCCCTGGACGAACTTCCTGTTGGAAGTACGAGCATTAAATCTAGGGTTTCTCCAGCCAGGAAATGAGTCACTTTATTCACCCATCCATCCGCAGACGGGTCCCACCTCCCCTCCACCCCCAGCTGCCCGAGAGCCTCGTGGCAGAAAACTCCAACTTTAATCTATTGTGGCAATTATTTAATAAAGACTTCAAACGCAGGCGCCGTCCTGCTCTCTTCATTCGGTCTGCAGCCGAGCACATTGCAGACTCAGTATCGCCGGTATTCCTGATTGAAAACAGTGATGTACATCCTGCGCTCTTGAGTTCAGCGTCTAATGATTCAGACAGTGACTGCGATGGAAACGATTACCATTTGTCATCTAACACTCTGCTGCATATGCATGCATATGATTCATAAACACAGTCATGCGTGCTCATCCTATACAGCTATTTTTTCTGGCCGTCAACAGTGCAGTTTAAGGAAATACGGTCACACTTTAGTTTAGGCTCCACTTAACTAACCATTAACTATGACTTTTGCATCATTAAACTGCTAATTACTGTTTATTATTAGTTAGTAATGTAGTTGTTTAGGTATTAAGGGATGTAGAATATGGTGAATAAGGCATTAATATGTGCTTTATAAGTACTAATAAACAGCCAATATCCTAGTAATATGCATGCTAATAAGCAACTAGTTCATAGTGAGAATTGAACCCTTAACTAAAGAGTTACTGGAAATATATTTACTAAAATTATTGTTTCCAGTATTTGCTGCAATCTAGTGGAAACAGCCAAAATTGTCTGCAGGGTGCTAGAGCACACAGGGCCTAAGTTACACACTTTCAAAAATACATTTATAACCAAAAAAATTCAAAAAGCGCCTCTTTTTATGGGTTATTGCAGCTCAGACAACATATATGTTTATACATTTAGCTGTTTCATGTAACTTCAAAGGGTTTCCTGTAAAATGACACCTAAATTGTGTATTTATTAGGGCTGGGCAAATTAACGCGTTAACGCGGGAGATTCATTTTTTCAGCTTAACGCATTAAAAATATTTAACGCAAAACGCAGCGTCCGTTTTTATATCCATTTTTGCCTAGCATTACATGATCACGCTCCTATTCATGTAAATGTTCAATATTCATTTATTATAATGGGTTTACGTAAAGATTGTTTTAAGTTCACTTAAATTAAAGGGGTGGTAAAACACATTCTTTTGAAGGCTTGGCTGTGTTTGTGGGCTGCACTGTAACATGTGTTCCTGCTTCGTTTTAAAAAAAATTGCCTTATTTTTCATATATTTGACCTTTATTCTACACTGCTCTGTCCCTCCTTGTAAAACGGTCTGATGCTTTCCGGGTTGTATGAAGCCGGTCCCTCAAAAATACGCAGTGGGCTCTGATTGGTTAGCTGGCCCAGTGTGTTGTGATTCGCTAACCGCAGTGCACGGTTGTCGGAAACGTCACGCCCCTTACCGGAGGCTGTGCTTTGGTCAGCGTCAATAAAACCATCTGAGCCCGAATCAGACCCAGAACATTTGAGTGAAGATGATCGAGCAGAACCTGTTCAGTCCTCGAGAGTAAAGACTGCGGATCTATAATGATCGCTACTGAATGGCACTTTAACTTTTGTATTTTTAGAACGATTATAGCCAAATATCTGTCGCAAGAACTAACGTTAACCCAAAACGAACACTAAGCACTGGCTTTAACTAGTAAGTTAGCCAAATCACACACAGAAGCATGTTTAGCAAGCCTGTAGATAAACAATACATAAAAGCTCTAATCAAAGAATCATTTCCACTAATGCCAGGTTCGCTGTTGAGATTTTAACGTTAATGTTTGTAACGTAAGGTGTTCGTCGGATAACGTTAAGTATGAATGAGCATTTAACAGACTGGTTTGCAGAACAGCGCTGTCGTCTGTTTACTTCCTTGCTACAACGTACAATTAACCTATTACAGGAAAACACATCGATGAAAAATAAATCAGACTTACAGGTTGTGGCCCGTGAACAGCTTCTGTTTGTAAATCCAGCTTTCAGGACAAGCCGTTGTGCATATCCTGTATTGAACTCGCGAAGTTTGTGGAAGATTGTGTTGTCCTCCGTGAAATGTGCAGCGCGTGCGTCGTGCATCCACGCACCGGCAGTGTTTTTTTCACGCAGCTGATGTTGTGCAAATCCGGCATTGAAATCGCGAAGACGGTGGATGTTTTCCTCTGTTAGATGTGCTGCAGGGAGCCCTGCGCGCGCCTGATTCCCCGCTGACTCAAACACACGTGCATATAACATGCTGTATGTTAAACGCTCTGCAACGCACCCCCGTCCCAAGGAAGGCTGAACAGAGCAAGTACCCCAGACCTGCAATCCGGATGAAAATAACAGCGTTTCCTTGGCATCGCGGCAACAACACTCCAGCCTACTAACCACAACAGCGCCGCGATACAAAATGGCCTCACCCCCCCCTTATTTAATATTCTCGGAGGAGGGGTTTATGTAAATATTGAGCCTGTTGATGTCACCAACCCTGGAGGAATGTGTGTAGTCGCCTACTGGCCGTTTGCTGTAGTTCTTAGAAACTGATTTCTTTAAAAGCAAATATCTCCCTTTGCTTTAAACTTTGTAACTTTGCAGATGTTGTTTATGCTCAAGCAGCAACATTACACGCTAGCTAAAGTTAGAATAGTGAAATCGTTGTTTACCACCCCTTTAAAAGTTGTTTTTTTAAAGCCTAATAAATGTTGAAATTGGGAGCTTTCAGTTATACTGTAATGAAACGTCATTAATGTTTCATAGAGACATCAGTGATACTGGCCTTCATTCATAAAAAGATGCCATTACAACACATATTTAAAATATACTGTCTTTAAATTGTTTCTACATTAATTTGGAGAGTAACAGAAATTATTACAATATTAAAAACATAAAATATTAAAAACTTGCGATTAATTACAGAAAAAATTTGATTAATTTGTTAATTTTTTTTAATCGATTCCCAGCACTAGTATTTATTAATACAATTTTAAATTTGGGTAGGCCAAAAATGGTCCCAGAGCTTAGAGAGCACTTATTATGCAAAATTCACTTTTACATGGTGTTTGCACATAAATGTATGTTGGCAATGTGTGTACTTTCCACTTCTTTTTTTTATTAATCCCCATAAATCATAAGTAGTGTCTCAGAACAAGCCGTTTGCAGATTCTAGGCAATGTGACATCACATTTTACAGGCCCCGCCCACGAGTGTTTATGGACACTGCCGTATTAGCATAGCTCCGCCCCTCAGAGAGCTGTACACAGCTCCTCGCCAGAGCACTCAAGTAAGAAATGTGTTTTTATTAAAGCTACTAAAGTTATTCAGTCGAGAGCAGTGAGGGATTTTCTGTTTATCTTCTGTTGTTTGATTCATATTAACAGCAGATATAGCAGTAGGTCCTGTATATTATCACTTTAATACACAGATCTAATATACACATGGGATTTCTGTACTTGCTGCATACGTGCACAGACATAACCAACTGTTTTCATGTGAACTGTGTGTTTCTGACATATTGTGTGCATTTGACAGTTTAATCGCAATAACACATGGAAGAGAACTAGCTTAATACTCACGAACGCGCCGACTTTCAGCTCTGTGTGCGCGTGCGTCGGGTGTGTGTGCTCAAGATGAGGGTGATACGGCTTTAAAATGCATGCAGATGATAATATTTTATGATGATGAAGAACTGCAATGTCACGCCAGCGTGTCCGCGATAGAGATGATCATCAAAACCCGTGTTCACAAGCTGTGAAGGCTCCGACTAGAGGTCTTCACGGGTCCAAAAATTCATACCCGAACCCGAAAAGACCCGTAATGTGCTTAACGGCACCGACCCGGACCCGTCTATTATTTCAAAAGCTGGACCCGGACCCGTGCAGATTCGAGAAATGCCAAAAAACTTAGTACCCGGAACCGACCTGGACCCGTCTATTATTTAAAAGCTGGAACCGAACCCTGTGGGAAGACACAGACCCGACTGGACCCGATTGTCACATATTGCACAATAACTGATATTAACAAGTCAATAAACAAGTTATGAAAAATATAACTTTTTGTCTTACCTATATGCTGTCGTCTCCCTTCTTTGTAACGTTACTTGATTGTGATGCATTAATCCTTGCCAAAACGTTAAATCCATGCTATTCCTCTCTCGTTATTCCAAGCATGCTTAATTCACTCATCATCTCAGCTTTAAAAGTCCACTTTATGTCACGGTGACGGATGACAAATGCGTCTTTGCAGATTTGCATTTCGCCAAGTTTACTCGCATAATAACTTTTTTTGAACTATAATAACGATTGCTTGTTCGGTGGCCGCTGACGTCCGCATTATTTATTCGCTATCATCTCTGTGAGCCGAGTCTGACCACCAAAACTTTAAGAAATAAGACGGTTCATTCATATTATTATTAAAGTTAATCACAGCGGAAGCTCGGGTTGCCATAGAAACATGACACGCGCTTGAGACTGCACATGCGCAGGCTGGAGCAACCTGAAATATGAGCTTTTTTACGCAATTTGAGCATCATAGAAAACATTTGTGACAGTTCACCTGAGATTTTATTGCTGATTTGAAATATATTATTTAAATATAAGTTCAAATCAAACTTCAACAGTGCGTCACACGTAGACAGCACTTACTTTTTTCTCATGTTTGTCCACAATATGCATGAAGGATGCCCGGACAGAAGCGGTGCCGTGGGTTTAACTTCTTTATATTCGTTGTTTTTTAGCTTTTTTCGCACATCACTCATGAACAGTGTTGGGGAAAGTTACTTTGAAAAGTGATGCATTACAATATTGCGTTACTCCCTTAAAAAGTAACTAATTGAGTTACTTAATTACTTTTTAAGAAAAGTAATGCGTTACGTTACTTTTGCGTTACTTTTGCGTTACTTTTTCTCACCTGGGCTGGGCTTGCTTTTTAGTTTAGTTTTTTAATTGCAAAAAAAGTCCTTTTTTGTGCCAATGTAAAGACCTCTTCATACCAAAATTGAAATAATAGGCCTCAGGCTGAGGTATAAATGTGCTGCCATTCTGGATAATGGAAGAATAGGACGCAGGAGAAAAACGTTTTACCAATAAAAACAAAAAATCTAGTAATTTTTGCTCATGGCTTAACTGAATCATCAAAGGTCAGCAGCACGACATTGGTCAATAAAGTAAATGCATAAAAATATTTGTTCTATTTAACATTTATATATTTGAGGTTTGAGTACTCTGATTTTGCATTTGACTGATTTTATTCATTTTGAGGAGTACAGAATCTTTATTGTGCGAGTTAGTCTAGAACTACAATAACCATCATGTTTACACACAATGCCTTTCCACTTATTTTTCACAACATGGGGGCAGGAGAGCTGTCAGTCAAATAAATGTGAAAAAGTAACTTGCGTTACTTTTTTGAAAAAGTAACTCAGATATTTTGTTGTAAATTTGAAAAGTAATGCGTTACTTTACTAATTACTTGAAAAAGTAATATTATTACGTAACTCAAGTTACTTGTAATGCGTTACCCCCAACACTGGTCATGAAGGTAAACATTATTATTACCGTGCGCTTGCAGAGAGAGTGAGCGAGCGAGCGAGCGAGAGAGAGAGCGAGAGAGAGAGAGAGAGGCGAGCGAGCAAGAGAGAGAGATTGCTAGTGTTTTTCTTCTTTCTTTTTTTTAAACCTTATTTCCCGGCTCACACTTTTCTTATCCTAATTTTACAGTTGCAAGTTACAAAAAACACAAGCAGTGCTGACTGACTCTGATCACGGGCAGGTGTTCTCCGAGTCCGGATCGACTCGGGTATTACACACAATGTTAAACAGACCCGGGTCTGTTTAACAGAAACAGTCGGGTCCCGGGTCCCGGGTCCACGGGTCTCGGGGGCTCCGTGAAGACCTCTAGCTCCGACCTCTGGGGTGGGGAGCAGCAGCTCATTTGCATGTAAAGGAGACACACACAAAACAGCTCATTTTTCTCAAACCCCAAAATTGCCTTTTTTAAAATGCTGTATTAAATGATCTAATAGGAATTTTGTTCTGACACTTCACAGACACACTCTGAGACTTATATTACATCTTGTAAAAAAGGGGCATAATAGGTTCCCTTTAAGAGGTTAAGTCCACATGTCATGCAAACAAGAAACTATGCTTCCGACCACATGTCGAGGGCTGTCGTTCCAACCACACGACTTTGTAATGCCATTTGCGTTGTGTTCTTTGGAACTATAGTTTTGTGAAACACTGACTCTATGCTGATAATGACGGAAATTACGACCATAGTTGCTAAACGCAGCCCAGTCCGTTATGTCAGTTCCTGTCTGGAAACATCAGACACTGTAGGAAACTCACTTCATCGGTGGCACCAGATGGTTTTACCAGTGGAATATATTAAATGCACTTAAAGAAGCAGGACTGGCACCATGTCCTCCATTCGCCAATTTCACATGCATGTTCAGTTGCCCACGAACTACATCATCATATGAAGTGTGCATAACACATTTGCCTACTTAAACAAGCAATCAGCAGAACCATAGCAACAGCACGCCGCCCTCACATGAAAGTGATCCCTGCACAGGAAAAAAAGGCTACCAAGGGAACAGTGGCTATTCTGAGCCTGCAGTGTGACAGAGGTTCACATTGACACGGTTTCCTAAATGAAGTGCCGCGGCCCACGAGGAGGGGGGAAGTTCGTCTCGCTCGCTATTCTTCTACTCTCCAGTGTCATTGTTCAGACAGGAAACGCCACAGAGACGTATTAGTTGACACACTATTTTAAGTAGGTTAAGGGCACTCACACCCCACTGACTAAACCAGCCTCTTTTCTTTAAGCCAGCGTCATCTTCATTGTCTATTAATACGATTACCATGAAACGAGACGGCTAATTTCGGTTCTCCTCTATTGCAATTACTGAAAACGCTGTAAACGAACCGCAGGTTTATGAGTTTGTGTGTCTAAATCAAAACATATGATGCATTTGAATAAGTGTAGTTACTGTTCACTTAAACAAAAAATATATATATATTAAAAAAATGCATCAAAACAAATGTTAACTGAAATAAAAAAAACATTTCAACTAATCAACATTTATTTTTCAATTAAAGTTGAAGAACTTCAATTGCTAAAATTAAAACTATAGTAAAAATTGATAAAGACTGAAAATATATATATTTTAAATATAAAGTATTTTTTTTAATAACTAAAACTTTCAGATTAAAATTAAAAGTAGTTAAAAATCGTGAATGCGATGAATTTCAAAGCTGCGTTTATTTGATCAAATACACAGTAACTTTTTTGAAATATTATTGCAATTTAAAAAGGCTGTTTTCAAAATATATTTTAAATATAAAATATTTAAAAAATACTAAAACTTACTCAAATAAAATAAACAGAAAATATAAAATAGTAATTAAAAATTGTGATTGCAATGACTTTCAAAGCTGCGTTTATTTGATCAAAAATACAGTAAAAATTGTGAAACATTATTGCAATTTTAAAAAGCTGTTTTCAAAATATATTTTAAATATCTTTTAAATACTAAAACATACTAAAATAAAATAAACAGAAAATATAAAAAAGAAAAAGTAATTAAATTGTGAATGCGATGAATTTCAAATCTGCGTTTATTTGATCAAAAATACAGTAAAATTGTGAAACATTATTGCAATTTAAAAAAGTTGTTTTCTAAATATATTGTACATGTAAAATATTAAAAAATACTAAAACTTACTAAAATAAAATAAAAAGTAATAAAAAATTGTGATGCAATGAATTTCAAGGCTGCGTTTATTTGATCAAAAATGCAGTAAAGATTGTGAAATATTACTGCAATTTAGAAACGATGTTTTCTTTGTGAATATATTGTAAAATATAATTTATTCCTGCGATCAAAGCTGAATTTATCATCATTACTCCAGTCTTCAGTGTCACATGATCCTTCACAAATCATATCATTTAATATGATGATTATTATCAATGTTGCAAACACTATTTTAGTGGAAACCATGATACATTAGATGTTTTAGGATTCTTTGATGAATAGAAAGTTCAAAAGAACAGCATTTGATGAATTTAACGCATTCTTACTGAATAAAAGTATATCTATCGAGAGAGACTATTTAAGGGGGGAGGGAAAAAAAACAGTTTCCTCCAGCTAAACGCTTCAGTCATTCATACTCTCTCTCACAGCCATACATTTGTCAGCCTGTTTTTCAAGTGAGTCACAAAGAATGGCTACACACACACACACACACACACACACACACACACACACACAGCCCGCAGCTCTAATTCCAGGAAGCAGCTGCTCAGCTGCAGCAGATGATGATAGCCTATATCAGGCCTGTGAATCACACCTCTGTTTTGACTCCCGGTTTTTTCTTTCTCTTTCCTCAGAATTGGACACGGCTGGGTGGGGAAGAATGCGTCGCATGGCACAGATCCAGAGGGAGGAGAGGATGGAGATAAGTAGTGACAGGATTGTGCAGGGAAAGGGATGGTGGTGCCTTATTACACGGCTGCGGGGTGCTCATTTCAGCGGCCGACATGTCTGGACGAAACACCCGCGCCCGAGTATTAAAGCGCAGCTGGGATTGAACACAAAGATGGGCAGAGAAATCTGAGACAATGATGTCACTCCTTCTTCCCGACAGCGATGGGAATCATGAGAAATTTAATCATTCCGGGTTAGATTCCTTGACTGTTATGCTTTAGTACTTCAAAAATATCTGATCCAAAAGGGATGGTTCACCCAAAAAATACAATGTCATCATCATTTACTCACCCTTCTTCAGTCCAGTTAGAGTTTATGAATGTAATGACCTTGAGTGAATCAGTCCAGAATCGCTCCGCCCGATTGAGTCATTAAACTGGACCAAATTGATAAATGATTCCTTTGAATGATTCATCAAAGCAGACTGACTCAAGAATAATTTGATCATGAGTTGGACTACACTGAGTGCTCTCTGTTTAGATAAATCAGAAGTTGAATTATATTATTGCTGTAGATTCGGTGGCGTCCGACGTTAACTTAAACTATACGCATTTAAAGATTAAATAAAATATAAATATTAAAACAATTATTTCCAGTATTTTCTTAGAAGTACAATCAGTTTTGAATGAGATAAGCTGCCATGCATAATTAGATTCAGATGAAGGAAAGTGTAAAGTGGCGACTTAAAGGTGCAGTAAGCGATTTCTGAGAAACGCCCCACTTCTAGCCAATAAGCAGTAAGGGGCGTGTCCACACATGAGGTGGGCGGTGCCTGTGATGCATCTCGTGTTTGTGAATTTGGGGGCGGGGCCATCAATCATATTGGCGGGAGACTTAACCATATTTCGGGGACATATTTGTACTCAGAAGTGAGATAAAGCTGACAAACCTCCTTTTGGGGATGTCCTCATTTGCAAAAAAATAAATAATATAAAGTGAAAGTTTTGTTTTCTGTTATAACTAGTTGTAAAAACAACAAATGTCTATGCAATGTCCCTGTTTAGAAAGTTAAAGGGGTCCTATTATGTCCTTTTACGAAGTCTTGATTTTGTTTTTGAGGTGGTCTCGAATGTTTTCACGCTTGATTATTTTTCACATATTTTTACATTATTACAGCTCCTCTCTTCCCAGTCTCGGCAAACGATGAAGCCCCTCCTTCCGAAATACGAAATGTGCTGTGATTGGTTAGCTGGCCCAGTGTGCTATGATTGACACCATGTGTTCGGGAAATGTCCCGCCCCTTCATAGCAGCGAGCGCCACTCAATTTCAAACCAATACAAGACTGATTTAGACTTATTAATAATAATAATAATAATAATAATAATGTAAACAAACATAGTTCAGAACGTATTTCATTCATGTTTTGTTTTGTCACTTTAGATACAATGTTATGCACCATTTAATCATGATATTTGTTTGAAAACTAGGGTAATTCAAATAGTAATCGACACCTTTTTTTTACGTATTCAGTGGGTGCAGATTATTTAAACGGAGTGTCTATTTTTACACCAAGTGCCTTGTTGGCAAGTGCTATTCACACTAGCTCAGCCTAACAATGCCTGGTTGGGCCAAAACAAAAACAAAAAAAAACAAACTGGTGTATTTCAATGTCTTCAGAGGTGTAGTCAATAAGGCTTAAGGCTCTTGGTTTTGACGCGATTGACCCGGGTTCGAATTTGCCTTTTAGCGAACTCGCTCTTTTCCCTTTTCCCATCACATATCACATCAGAAAGGCATTTACTTCCAATAAAAATTAAGAAAATGTTCTAAAAGTGGAAATAACATGCCTAGCGAAATTAAATTTAATAATAATAAAATAATTT
Organism: Gobio gobio; assembly: GCF_949357685.1. Lineage (NCBI taxonomy): Eukaryota > Metazoa > Chordata > Actinopteri > Cypriniformes > Gobionidae > Gobio > Gobio gobio. The sequence goes on from NC_137111.1 coordinate 46,781,264, forward strand.
ATTGGGTAGGGTTAGGTGTAGTTGTAGGGAGGACTTTTATTGTCCCATTAAGGCGGCATCCATTTAATAATTTTAATAAATATAATCAATTACACTATGTTATTATTGCATCCTGTTTATGTACAACAATACTGAGGTGCAAATAATATGTATATGTCAAAATAACGTATACATTTAATTGAATTACTATTTAAACATATTGCAAAGGACTACTACTTTTACATGGTGTAAATTTAATATATTACTATTTTCACTTAGTAAATAGCATCTACAGCTATTTGCACTTAGTGTAAATATCATCTATCGCTACATAATATGCTATTTTCACTTTAAATTGATATTTAAATGAGTAACTTTATTACTTCATAAGATCCGGATAAAGCGCGTTGTAGTCCAAACGAATCGTTAGTTGTAGTTCTTGAAAAGGGAATTGTGTAAAATAAATAAATCTCCCTTTGGAGTGGACTTTGAGCTTTGTAACCTTGCAGATCTTTATGCTCAAATAGCAACATTACACACTAATAAACACTAATATTAAAGTTGAAAAAGAGAAAAAGCATAATAGGACACCTAAAAGGCGCTAGCACTTTTAGCATAGCTTAGCATTGATCATTGAATCTGATTAGACCGTTAGCATTTCGCTCAAAATGACCAAAGAGTTTCGATATTTTTCCTATTTAAAACTTGACTCTTCTGTAGTTACGTGTACTAAGACCAACGGAAAATTAAATGTTTTTTTATATGGCTAGGAACTAAAGTTCCTTGATTATTACGCAGGAATGAGAGTATAGTTCCTAGCCATATCGGCCTAGAAAATCACAATCTTTTCATTTTCCGTCGGTCTTGGTACACGATGTAACTGCAGAAGAGTCAAGTTTTAAATAGGAAAACTATCAAAACTCTTTGGTCATTTTTGTAGCGAGATGCTAACGGTCTAATCAGATTCAATGATCTATGCTAAGCTATGCTAAAAGTGTACCGGAGATCGGCTGAATAGATTCAAAAACTGTAGGGGAGACGGAAAATGAGCCTATTTTTTAAAAAAAGTGGCGTGTTCCTTTAAGTAAACGTGTTTATGTGTGTGTTTGAGAAGTCAGGTGACGCACTCACCAGCCAATCAGCATTTGATTTTGTGTTGTCGAATATATTATGTTCTTTCAAACGTAAGAAAGCCTCAGTGGAAACATCGACGGTCAGTCAATCTCGGCTGTAAACCTCACCAAATCTCTCGGCCTGATTTAGCAGTGCGGTCAGCGGCGGCTTTGGTCCTGCGGCCTGTGAGCAGGAATCTCTGTTTGGGGGGAAATGCGTTCGGTTGACGGCCTTCAGTGAAATGCAGGAAATCCTGCTGTGATTGTGTCGCTCTGAAAGCTTTCAGCTCAGGAATGTGACCTACATTCTCTGTCCGCCGTCTCCCCCCCTCTCATTGTGTTTGAGCGCAGTAAACACACGCATGATTACCACAGTAACGTGCTTCTTAAAGCTGTTATTTCACACAATCTGCAGCATCGCAGCCAAGACTCAAATATGCACCAATCATGCCAAAGAAAGGGACAGGAATGAACTTTGTAAATATGTTGTTCTAGAAATTTCGAAATAATGTTATAATGGTTGCAACGCCCCTGTGTTCAACAAACAGCTACACATTATTTAGACATTTCTCTAACATGTAGGGCAACATAGTTCTGTCACTTTCCACGCATTCTTGTTTTCAATCTTGTTTTGTCAGATTTTGAGGTTGGAAGGATTTTTGTAATATTTTTGAAAGAAGTCTGCATTTATTTGATCAAAAATACAGTAAAAATTGTGAAATATCATTGCAATTTAGAATGGCTGTTGTGAATATATAGTAAAGTGTAATTTATTCCTGTAAATGTATCATCATTACTCCAGTCTTCAGTGTCACATGACCCTTCACAAATCATTCTCATATGAGGATTTGATCAAGACACATTTATACTTTTATCAGTGTTGAAAACAGTTAACATTTTTGTGGAAACTGATAAATAAGTTCAAAAAGCATTTTTTGAAATAGAAATATTTAGTAACATTATTAATGACATGTTTGATCAATTTAATGCATTGCTGAATTAAAGTATTAATTACTTTATTTATTAATTAATTTATCTCATTTTAAAAGAAGGCTCTTCTGCTCACCAAGTCTGCATTTATCTGACTAAAAATACAGTAGAAATTATGAAATATTATTATAATGTATAACATCTGTTTTCTATGTGAATATATAGTAAAGTGTAATTTATTCCTGTGATCAAAGCTGAATTTATCATCATTACTCCAGTCTTCAGTGTCACATGATCCTTCACAAATCATTCTCATATGAGGATTTATGACCAAGACACATTTAGGATTATTATCAATGTTGAAAACAGTTCATATGTTTGTGGAAACCGTGATACATTTAAACATACTTTGATATTTAGAAAGTTTGATTCTTTTGTAACATTATAAATATAACATTTTTGTTTGATTTAATGCATCTTTGCCACATAAAACTATTATTTTTCTATATTACTTTTTCTTGCTTAAAACACAAGACAAGCTACATGAAAAATAAATGATCTAAATCTCTAAACCCAGTATTTAAGGTAATTAAAAAGCTTCCAACTGAGCAGAGGGGAGGTAGGAAAGGGTTAAGCAGTGTTCGTCGGTCAGGACAGAGATGAAATGGAGTCTGTATTGCTGACTCACTGCATGAAAAGCCTCCCCCTCCTCTCTCTCTCTCTCTCTCTCTCTCTCTCTCTCTCTCTCTCTCTCTCTCTCTCTCTCTCTCTCTCTCTCTGTCTGTCTGTCTGTCTGTCTCTCTCTCTCTCTCTCTCTCTCAGATTATGTGTACGGATGTGCGAGCATGTGGCAGCCTGCCTGCTTTTACGGGAAGAACGCAAGTGCAAAAATACTTTGGAGTGCAGTGAATCCAGAACACACACACACACACACACACACACACGCAAGAGACTAAAACAGATCCACCAACAACAGGCCTACATGTGCTAGACATTTGAGGGTCATTCAGTTTTCTGCACTGGAAAGCACCGGGATATTTTGACTTTAGAGACAAGAAATAGATTCTGAATAGACATTTACACCCCCTGAAGAAAATGTAAGGGATGTTTGTCTGTTTAAACTCACTGCCACAATGACCAGGTGCTGCTTTTGGTTGCTAGGGTGTTGCTATCTGGTTGCTAAGAACTTCTAGGTGGTTGCCAGGGTGTTGCTATGCGGTTGCTAAGATGTTCTTGGTGGTTCACCTGAAGAAAATGTTTGCAATGTTTGCCTGTTCAAACTCACTGCCACAATGACAGGGTGCTGTTTGTGGTTGCTAGGGTGTTGTGAAGAAGTGGTGGTTGCCAGGGCGTTGCTATGTGGTTGCTTAGATGTTCTTGGTGGTGATTTTTAACTGTTCAAACTCACTGCTACAATGACAGGGTGCTGTTTGTGGTTGCTAGGGTTTTGCTATGTGGTTGCAAAGAAGTTATTGGTGGTTGCCAGGGCGTTGCTATGTGGTTGCGGAGATGTTCTTGGTGGTGATGTTTGCCTATTCAAACTCACTGCGAAAATGACAGGGTGCTGTTTGTGGTTGCTAGGGTGTTGCTACGTGGTAGCAAATAAGTTATTAGTAATTACTAGGGCATTGCTATGTGGTTGCTAAGATGTTCTTGGTGGTGATGTTTGCCTGTTCAAACTCGCTGCCACAATGAAAGGGTGCTGTTTGTGGTTATTAGGGTGTTGCTACGTGGTTGCAAAGAAGTTATTGGTGGTTGCTATGTGGTTGCTAAGATGTTGGTGGTGATGTTTGCCTGTTCAAACTCCCTGCACAATGACAGGGTGCTGTTTTTGTGGTTGCTAGGGTGTTGCTACGTGGTTGCAAAGAAGTTATTGGTGGTTGCCAGGGTGTTGCTATGTGGTTGCTAAGATGTTTTTGGTGGAGATGTTTGCCAGTTCAAACTCGCTGCCACAATGAAAGGATGCTGTTTGTGGTTGTTAGGGTGTTGCTACGTGGTTGCAAAGAAGTTATTGGTGGTTGCTATGTGGTTGCTAAGATGTTCTTGGTGGTGATGTTTGCCTGTTCAAACTCCCTGCACAATGACAGGGTGCTGTTTGTGGTTACTAGGGTGTTGCTACGTGGTAGCAAATAAGTTATTGGTAGTTGCCAGGGCGTTGCTAAGTGGTTGCTAAGATGTTCTTGGTGGTGAACTCACTGCTACAATGACAGGGTGCAGTTTGTGGTTGCCAGGGCGTTGCTATGTGGTTGCTAAAAAGTTCTTGGTGATTGCAAATATGTTTTTTTTTTTGTGGTTGCCAGGGCATTGCTATGGTGGTAGCTAGGGTGTTGCTAGGCACAGTTCTCTGTTAAAGTCTGTATGGTATTCTAGTTTCTTGATATGGCTCAGGTCTCTCCTTCAGTATTGAACATACTGAAAATCACACATCCAGTCACTCAGAAAAGAAACCGCACACCTCTCCTAACATTCAACACAATAACAGGCGTCTCTTTGAAGGCATTTCTGGCCATTAGGCTTTGAAAACACTAATGCTCAAACACAAAGATGTTCCCTACCTTCCTTTCTAGCTCTCCTCTTAATCTTATTATCCTGCTGTCTCTGTCTGGACGAATGCCTCTACGGTTCGTCTTCCATTAGCATTTTTCCACTGCAAACAAACACACCGTCTTTTCTTTCTCCTGTTTACCCAGATGTCAAAACCACATGAGTCCACAGTAAACCAGCCTTAAGTCCAATCAACACACAAATACATATGAGAGAACATTCAAGAACAACATTAAAGGAAAATTCCATCCGATTCCTATTTAAAGGTGCACTATGTAACATTTTTTCAGGAAAATATCCAAAAACCACTAGGCCAGTGTTATATATTTTGCTCAGTTGAGTACTTACAATATCCCAAATGTAACTATTTGTAAATCGTGAGAAATTACGATTTTACCCGAGGAACCGGGACGTGAGAGGGCGTGGCCTGTTGATGACATCATATCTGCGTTCCCTCGGTTTCTGGTTTTATTGTGCAGAAACGCTTTACTCTCACTGCAGTGTGAACAAGTGTCATAGCAGCCGCTGAGAGAACACACAGAGTAACGTCATCACATCACACACACACTCAGATGTGTCTAATATGATCATCAGAGCTGCGTTTCCTCACACTCATGACCAGAGGAAGTGGAGCCGGCGACTGTGTCATAATAAAAGTCCCGCTGCTCGCGAGGCGTGTGTTGGGTTCATCTTATTAACAATCGCTCCAGCGGTTCCTCAGCTCCACAACACTCGCTCCTGCTCTGCTTCACTACAGTAACGTTAATAATCACATCAACATGATTTCTGCCCGAGTCCTATCCCGATTCTTTCCCACCGGCTGTGAGGTGAAGACCACATGACCCAAGATTCTGCGCTCAAACGTGCCGTCATCAAACTACACCTTTGTTTTGAACAGGCGACCTCCAGCGGACGGAAAAGTTACATAGTGCACCTTTAACAGGGAACGTTTTGGCAAGGTTCTCACAACGTTCCTCCAGTAACATTATTATGTTCGTTACAGTGACAAAATTAAATGTTTGCTAAACATCTGCATAAACAAGAAAAATATTTTTCAAACAGAGAACATTCAAAAATGACTTGATACGAACATTAGCAAAACTTTTTTTAGCATAACAACCTTTTTGTTAGGTTGCGATTATGTTGACTACCACAAAAATGAATTAATATGTGAACAAAATGTGCAGCAACATGATTTTAGTATGAAAAAAACATTGCTTACTGTAGTAATATCCTATTGTACAACTTGTTGCCATGATAGTATAATCAGGGCTTGACAGTGCGAGCATTTCACTCGCATTTGCGACTAAAACTAAATGTGTGCGGACTGTAAAATGTATTTTGGAGCACGTGTGTGAATAAACAATCCCTGTGGATCAATGTAAGATCATGCAAAGTCTTCAATACCTTAAAGGGGTGATGAACTGAGAAATCAACTTCCCTTTGAGCCTATGGTATATTAAAGTTAATCGTGATATAAGAATATCCTGTAAGTTTCAGAGCTGAAAACGTCCTTGTTAGTCAAATAAAAGCTTTTATAGACACCAGGCCCAGAAAACGAGAGATCTCAGAATATGTCGACCACTGAGGTCATAGGATGCAGAAGCGCCGCCTCAAGCCCCGCCCACCGACCCGTCGAGCTAAACGGGTCAAGCAATAAACATGCTGATTCCAGCTCATGTGTTTAAGACATTGTGCGTTTGTTCGCTTCATTTCACCGTGGAATCGATTGGAGACTGGATTTGCAGACATATTGAGATTAAAACACAAAGCTGTGCCTATTGGATCCGACAGGAATGGTGCAACACTTATGTGAGTAAAACATGTTTTTATATGCGTTAGTATTGCATTGTTACAGATCGTTTG